>NC_040105.1:22636909-22679409 GCF_003369695.1 Bos indicus x Bos taurus
ATCTTAACCTATGGCATGGACCCTATTTGGGGAGGTATAGAACTAGAGCATGATCTTGAGAAACTAGCAGGGGATCCACACCAAATTCTCAGGTGCCCTGACCACAGGGAAAGCAGACTTCAGATCTTTCTGCAGCATCTGAGCTCCTGCCCGTAGGTCTCCATGTTCTTCCCCGCATATGCGTATTTTCCCTCCAGAGCCTTTTGTCAGAGGTGGGGGCAGTCATAGCCAAGACCCTTGCCAGTTCTTTACTCACATTAAGAAAGCTCAGTGCTGGCTTATATCAGTCTCCAGAGCAGCTCCTCCTAGTCTTGCGATAGACTGTGAGGTTTTGTACTCTAACACTTGGTCAGAGTTCCTGTCTAGTCGCCTAGCACTTCAGGACCTTCTCCAAGCCAGCATTTCATAGCCTGTGAGACAATGATAGTAATAGTACCTGGCCTGTCAGGTCCTAAGAAGGACTACATGGGATGATGCATTTCAAGTGCTTAGCACTTAGAGAGTGACTGCTGTTAACACTCCTTATTCTCTTCTGAGATAACAGTTCCTCCGTGTGCTCAGCTCTGCACGCCCAAGATTCAGCCCTGGGCTGGGGCCTCGCTGCTAGGTTTGAGGCTTGTCTGGAAACTTCCATCATCTCGCTGCTGTCCTCTCCAGTCAGAACTACACGACACTGCGTGGTGTTGTCTTTCCCCCTGGCCATCCCTGCATTTTGCCAACACGGGAATTTCCTTTTTGGTGTTGATGAATGTGGTCTGAAAGTCAGCCTAAGGAAGGGACAGTGATAAGGGGAGCTTGAGGAAGCAGCTGAAAACAAGGAAAGGACACTAGGCTCTCAGTCCTCCAGGGTCCAGCACCCAGGATTGTGCCTAACCTGGTTGGTGCTCAGTAAAAGGTTGTTGAATTCTGAGAGGCTGGTGCTATCCAGTGACTTACTGGGTCACAAACAGCAGCACCAGGACCACAATCATCCTTGGGGACTCTTGCCCAGAATCCTCGTCCTCACACACGTTAAGGCAGCCGTTGATGAACAGCTGGTTGCACGCTATTGTCCCTCATGGTAGAACGCTGCCAGGGTCCTGGGCGTGAACCTTCCAAGCCCAGCCAGGCCATGGAGTCAGTGGGGACATGGGTCTGGATCGCCAGTGACAGCCACCCAGCCATGCACCAGTGCAGCTGCTGAAGGGACACCTGCGGCTTCGGTGGCTTTTGAAATGGTTGGCCTCACCTGAAGGGAAAATTGGAGGTTTTTTGAAATGCTCAGGTAATGCCAAAGGAGTTGTCAAATATCTGAAAACAAGTGGGTTAAAACAGAAAATTGCTTGTGCCCCAACAGTAGAATCCCTTTTTCAGTTTGATTTCTCTAACCTGGAGTCTTTAGGAAAAATTCAACTTCAGGTCTAAACCCCGTCAGTGAGAGCTACTGTCTTGTAGTAACGTAAGAAACTGAACCAGAACAGATTCCATTTAACCTTTCAAAAGTGCGATTCTCACACCATTGACCTTCTTGGCTTCAAGGAGCAAACCAGAGCTCTCGTTCTCTGCTGTACACTGAAACGAGAGAGGAGGAGGGCACCTTGGGCAGTGTCTGTCTCTCATACTTGCCTTCCCTAGAAAGTATACATTATGATTCACAGGTGAAAGTCGGTTCTTTGCAGATATGAATTTGCGGATTGTTCTGTCTAGCTTAGTCTTGTGTTCAATGGAATAACTATTTCTGTTTGAGAGGAACTTAGTTCAGCTGCCTTCCCACGGGACCATAGAAAAAGCCTGGATTCCAAAGAAGAACACTGTTAATAAGAATTAGAGCACCAATATTTTCTAATTGGTGGATGTTGGTTTGTTTTGGGCTTGGTGTACCTCAGAAGTGGCTTTACCATTTGCTCCTACCAGCAAATGTTGGTCTTAGCTGGATTTGGAGCAGTGTTTAACTTTCTGTCCTGATTCAAAACTCATTTGATCTGTCGTACTTCCTCAAAAATACTTTCAGTTTCTACTATGCTCCAGCATATGATGACTCTTTCTGTTAGAGTTTTGTGAAGTACGTTATTCAGCTTCTTTGCTTAAAGATCCCCAGCCTCATTCAGATTGCACAGGTGCTCAGGCAGGATCCTTGGCTGTTGGAGAAGCTCTTAGCATTGCTGGGAACTTAGATAATTTGCTAGCTGGCCTCTCAGGAGCCTTGTGTTGCTGGCCTTTCAGTCTCTATCCATCACCAAAGAATGTTTAAGAATTGTGTCAGGAAAAAACCCAAGCTATCCAGAATTTATGTCTATATTTACTGTGAAGAAAGCTGAGTGCCAAAGAATTGATGCTTTTGAACTGTGGTGTTGGAGAAGACTCTTGAGAGTCCCTTGGACTGCAAGGAGATCCAACCAGTCCATTCTAAAGGAGATCAGTCCTGGGATTTCTTTGGAAGGACTGATGCTAAAGTTGAAACTCCAATACTTTGGCCACCTCATGGGAAGAGTTGACTCATTGGAAAAGACCCTGATGCTGGGAGGGATTGGGGGCAGGAGGAGAAGGGGATGACAGAGGATGAGATGGCTGGATGGCATCACCGACTCGATGGACGTGAGTTTGAGTGAACTCCGGGAGTTGGTGATGGACAGGGAGGCCTGGCGTGCTGCAATTCATGGGGTCACAGAGCCGGACACGACTGAGCAACTGAACTGAATTGAAAATATAGATATAGATACACACACACACACACACACACTCTAAAGAATTAGAAACCGTATGGATGAAGTTACAGGTAATCTTTTGAGGATCATTTTTTTCTACTATAGCATTTCATCTAGTGTCAAGAAAGTCCTGCTTTAATTTTTACAGTATAGTGGCTTCTCATGCTGATGAGTGTTTACAATGTTATAGCACAGTCGTTTGCAAAGCTTTCATTCTGTGGGACCTTGCACACTCTTAAATGACTGAGAATGGCAAAGAGTTTTTGCTTATGTGGGTTATATGTATTCCTGTTTACTAAATTATAAAATGAAACATACAAAGTATTAACTCATTTATTTGACAGTAAGCATATAACAAAAAGTTTTAATGAAAAATATATTACAAAGCAAAGCAATTTGTAACAACTTTTGCAAATTTCTGATGTCTGGCTTCAAAGAAAGCTAGAGTCTCGTATCTGCCTGTGATCCAATCTACTGTGATATGTTGTAGTGTTGTTTTGGTGGAAGTATATGAAGAAAATTTGGCTTTGCTTAGGTATGTAGTTGGAAAAGATGGTATTTTAATAGCCTTTTCCATTAATAGTGGGTGTTCTTTTTTATCACTACACCAAACCTTGTAGCATGGTAGTTTCTTAAAGGTTATTTCAAATGTGGAATCTGAAACCACATCAGTAAGCCTTTTTTACACTTATACATTAATGTCCCGTATCTTAAATAGTATATGGTATATAACATTATATTTTTGTTTTCCAAGTATTTGACAATGAATGTATATATTTTTCAGGGGCTGGTGTTGGTTACATTTTGAAATTTATATACAGTACAGTTCACTCTCTGGTGTTCAGTTCTGTGAATACTGACAAATGCATAAGGGTCAGGTTATGTTACTGTTACCCCAGTCAAGATACAGAACACGTTCGTCACCCAATTCCCTTGTGCTACTTCTTTGAGTTGCACTTTAAAAATAATTTCATTCGAATGACTAGTCTCATATACCACTTTAAAAAATATATTTCTTTCTTTATTTTTGGTTGTGCTGAGTCTTCCTTGCTGAGGGCTTTTCTCTAGTTGCAATGAGCAGGGGCTACTCTCTAGTTGTGGTGCACAGACCTGTTGTGGTAGCTTCTTGTTGCAGAGCATACCGTCTCTAGGGTGTGCAGGTTTAAGTACTTGCAGCTCCCAGGCTCTAGAACACAGGCTCAGTAGATGTGATGCACGGGCTTAGTTGCTCTGTGGCGTGTGGAATCTTCCCAGATCAGGGTTCGAACCTGTTTCTCCTAGATTGGCAGCTGGATTCTTTACCACTGAGCCACCAGGGAAGCCCTGTACCACTTTTGCTTACGAAGTGTCATATTTTCCATCCATGGCATTATCTGGAACCCATCCCCAACCTTTGTACTGAATATGCTGCCATTCCCAGAGATGTGCAGAATTAATAATGTATGTGTTTTTTTGCTTAGCTTGGAGAGGGTAAGTACTTGAGAGTCGGACACGACTGAGCGGCTTCACTTTCATTTTTCACTTTCATGCATTGGAGAAGGAAATGGCAAGCCACTCCAGTGTTCTTGCCTGGAGAATCCCAGGGACGGCGGGGCCTGGTGGGCTGCCGTCTATGGGGTCGCATAGAGTTGGACACGACTGAAGTGACTTAGCAGCAGCAGTGGCAGGCTGAGGAGTATTTGTGTATAGAAATGTCATCTTCCCTATATCTCTTCTAGGAGACCTCCTGTATAGTGATTTTTGTGACATCATCTGATCCTCCATATGTCTAGGAATTATGATCTTTACAATATTTTAAAGTGGTTCTAAGATCTGCAGTCTTGTCACCACCCTCTCAATCTTTAACTCAACATAATCTCCTTTTGAGTAGCTTCACCCTTCCATCTGTAGGAAGTTCATAGTTTTGCCCAGGCCTAATATACCATGAATGGAACCCCAAAATAAACATGGGGCAGGGGAGATGCTGGTCACAGGCTACAAAGTTGCAGTTACATAGGATGAATAAGTCTAGAGCTCTAATGTTCAGTCTGATAGCTATAGTTAATAATATCATATTGAATACTACAAATTTTCTGAGAGTAGATTTCAGATGCTCTCATCACACACACATACAGAATAACTATGTGAGAAGGTAATGTTAACTAGCTTGACTGTCATAATCATTTCACTGTGTATATCTAATCATGTTGTACACCTTCAATATATAAAATTTTCTTTGAAAAATTAAAATTACAGTATCATAAATGGGACAATCCCTGGGCTACATTTCCCAGTGTTCCTCACAGCAATCAGGTAATAGACATGGGATTCTGGAGCTTCCTTAGTATTCAGCAATTTGAATGAAAATAGACCATCCATCTTTTGAAAGGATTTGGACTTTTTCAAGGTTCCTATGGAAACTTTGAAAAATTTTCAAACTGGTTTACTTGGCTCTCTGTAGGGCTGTCTGAACTTCCTCCCTAAACACTGTTTTTTCCTGGTCTCTCCTACCAAAAGTATTGAATGTGCCTTAAAGAAAGAGACAAGTGATTTGAAATGGAGGGGATTCCATTATGGTGATATACATTATATATTACATCAGTTCAGTTCAGTTGCTCAGTCGTGTCCAACTCTTTGCGACCCCATGAATCGAAGCACACCAGGCCTCCCTGTCCATCACCAACTCCCAGAGTTCAGTCAGACTCACGTCCATCGAGTCAGTGATGCCATCCAACCATCTCATCCTCTGTCGTCCCCTTCTCCTCATGCTCCCAATCCCTCCCAGCATCAGTCTTTTCCAATGAGTCAACTCTTCACATGAGGTGGCCAGAGTACTGGAGTTTCAGCTTTAGCATCAGTCCTTCCAAAGAAATCCCAGGGCTGATCTCCTTTATGATGGACTGGTTGGATCTCCTTGCAGTCCAAGGGACTCTCAAGAGTCTTCTCCAACACCACAGTTCAAAAGCATCAATTCTTCGGCACTCAGCTTTCTTCATAGTCCAACTCTCATATCTATACATGACCACTGGAAAAACCATAGCCTTGACTAGACGGACCTTTGTTGGCAAAGTAATGTCTCTGCTTTTCAATATGCTATCTAGGTTGGTCATAACTTTCCTTCCAAGGAGTAAGCATCTTTTAATTTCATGGCTGCAGTCGCCATCTGCAGTGATTTTGGAGCCCCCCAAAATAAAGTCTGACACTGTTTCCCCATCTATTTCCCATGAAGTGATGGGACCAGATGCCATGATCTTCGTTTTCTGAATGTTGAGCTTTAAGCCAACTTTTTCACTCTCCTCTTTCACTTTCATCAAGAAGCTTTTTAGTTCCTCTTCACTTTCTGCCATAAGGGTGGTGTCGTCTGCATATCTGAGATTATTGATATTTCTCCTGGCAATCTGGATTCCAGCTTGTGCTTCTACCAGCCCAGCATTTCTCATGATGTACTCTGCATATAAGTTAAATAAGCAGGGTGACAATATACAGCCTTGACATACTCCTTTTCCCATTTGGAACCAGTCTGTTGTTCCATGTCCAGTTCTACCTGTTGCTTCTTGACCTGCATATAGGTTTCTCAAGAGGCAGGTCAGGTGGTCTGGTATTCCCATCTCTTTCAGAATTTTCCACAGTTTATTGTGATCCACACAGTCAAAGGCTTTGGCATAGTCCATAAAGCAGAAATAGATGTTTTTCTGGAACTCTCTTGCTTTTTCGATGATCCAGTAGATGTTGGCAATTTGATCTCCGGTTCCTCTGTCTTTTCTAAAACCAGCTTGAACATCTGGTAGTTCACAGTTCACATATTGCTGAAGCCTGGCTTGGAGAATTTTGAGCATTACTTTACTAGCGTGTGAGATGAGTGCAATTGTGCAGTACTTTGAGCATTCTTTGGGATTGGAAGGAAAACTGACCTTTTCCAGTCCTGTGGCCACTGCTGAGTTTTCCAAATTTGCTGGCATATTGAGTGCAGCACTTTCACAGCATCATCTTTCAGGATTTGAAATAGCTCAACTGGAATTCCATCACCTCCACTAGCTTTGTTCGTAGTGATGCTTTCTAAGGCCCACTTGACTTCACATTCCAGGATATCTGGCTCTAGGTGAGTGATCACACTGTCGTGATTATCTTGGTCATGAAGATCTTTTTTGTATAGTTAATATCTTCTGCTTCTGTTAGGTCCATACCATTTCTGTCCTTTATCGAGCCCATCTTCACATGAAATGTTCCCTTGGTATCTCTGATTTTCTTGAAGAGATCTCTAGTCTTTCCCATTCTGTTGTTTTCCTCTATTTCTTTGCATTGATTGCTGAGGAAGGCTTTCTTATCTCTTCTTGCTATTCTTTGGAACTCTGCATTCAGATGCTTATATCTTTTCTTTCCTCCTTTGCTTTTCGCTTCTCTTCTTTTCACAGCTATTTGTAAGCCCTCCTCAGACAGCCATTTTGCTTTTTTGCATTTCTTTTCCATGGGCATGGTCTTGATCCCTGTCTCCTGTCCAATGTCACGAACCTCATTCCATAGTTCATCAGGCACTCTGTCTATCAGATCTAGTCCCTTAAATCTATTTCTCACTTCCACTGTATAATCATAAGGGATTTGATTTAGGTCATACCTGATTGGTCTGGTGGTTTTCCCCACTTTTCTTCAATTTAAGTCTGAATTTAGCAATAAGGAGTTTATGATGTGATCCACAGTCAACTCCTGGTCTTGTTTTTGTTGACTGAATGGAGCTTCTCCATCTTTGGCTGCAAAGAATATGATCAGTCTGATTTTGGTGTTGACCATCTGGTGGTGTCCATGTGTAGAGTCTTCTCTTGTGTTGTTGGAAGAGGGTGTTTCCTATGACCAGTGCGTTTTCTTGGCAAAACTCTTTATTAGTCTTTGCTCTGCTTCATTGCATATTCCAAGGCCAAATTTGCCTGTTATTCCAGGTGTTTCTTGACTTCCTACTTCTGCATTCCAGTCCCCTATAATGAAAAGGACATCTTTTTTGGGTGTTAGTTCTAAAAGGTCTTATACTTCTTCATAGAACTGTTCAACTTCAGCTTTTTTAGCATTACTGGTTGAGGCATAGACTTGGATTACTGTGATATTGAATGGTTTGCCTTGGAAACGAACAGAGATCATTCTGTCGTTTTTGAGATTGCATCCAAGTACTGCATTTCAGACTCTTTTGTTGACCATGATGGCTACTCCACTTTTTATAAGGGATTCCTGCCCACAGTAGTAGATACAATGGTCATCTGAGTTAAATTCACCCATTCCAGTCCATTTTAGTTCGCTGATTCCTAGAATGTCGACGTTCACTCTTGCCATCTCCTGTTTGACCACTTTGAATTTGCCTTGATTCATGGACCTGACATTGCAGGTTCCTATGCAATATTGCTCTTTACAGCATCGGGCTTTGCTTCTATCACCAGTTACATCCACAACTGGGTATTGTTTTTGCTTTGGCTCTATCCCTTCATTCTTTCTGGAGTTATTTCTCCACTGATCTCCAGTAGCATATTGGGCACCTACTGACCTGGGGAGTTTCTCTTTCAGTATCCTATCATTTTGCCTTTTCATACTGTTCATGTGATTCTCAAGGCAAGAATACTGAAGTGGTTTGCCATTCCCTTCTCCAGTGGACCACATTCTGTCAGACCTCTCCACCATGACCTGCCCATCTTGGGTGGCCCCACGGGCATGGCCTAGTTTCATTGAGTTAGACAAGGCTGTGATCCTAGTGTGATCAGATTGACTAGTTTTCTGTGATTATGGTTTCAGTGTATCTGCCCTCTGATACCCTCTTGCAACACCTATCTTCTTTCTGGGGTTTCTCTTACCTTGGACATGGGGTATGTCTTCACAGCTGCTGCGGTAAAGCGCAGCCGCTGTTCCTTACCTTGGATGAGGGGTATCTTGTCACCGCCGCCCCTCCTAACCTTGACGTGGAATAGCTCCTCTAGACCCTCCTGGGCCCTGGCAGCCACTGTTCCTTGGACTCCTCCCGGCCGCCGCCCCTGCCCTCGGGCGTGGGGTAGCTCCTCTGGGCTGCTCCAGCGCTGTCGCAGCCTGGTACTCTTGGCTGCCGCCCCTGACCTTGGACGCGGGTTAGCTCCTCTGAGCTGCCATCCCTGACCTCGGACATGGAGTAGCTCCTCTCGGCCATTCCTGCGCCATCGCAGCCTGGCACTCTCAGCCGCTGCCCCTGACCTCGGACATGGGGTAATTCCTCTTGGCCGCTGCCCCTCGGACATGGGGATATATTACATAGTACATTTTAATTTTCCAAGCATGTTCACAACCTTTCCTAATGTGTTCCTCACAATATTCTTATGAGGTTCACAGAGCCATACCCTCCAGTTGCCCACGTTGGATGTCAAAGTGTTATATATTTTTCGTATTGTCACACTGTCTTTCCCTCCATTCTCACTGTTTTAATTCACTTCCTGGTCATCTTAGTTTTCTAATTGATCTTCCTGTTTTGGCCTATTCCCTTATCAGTCCATTCTCCAGGCTGTTTCACAGGATTTTCTTCCCAAAGTAGGGTTAATGATGTTACCTTGCAGTTTAAAAAAACTTCTGTGTATTTTCATGTTTTGCAGATTGAAATTCAAATTCCCTAGCATGGCCACTTTCTTCTCCATCCATGCTGTATTTTCATAGGTTATCTGCCCACTGCCCAGGAGAGCTTAGTAGTCCTCAAAGTTGCCACATGCTTTTCTCCCTCCCCGTGTTCACTCCTGCCGTCTCCTCTGCCTGGAACCCCCTGCCTCCACTCATACTGTCCCAGCTTGTAAAATTCTTATGCCTTCATTGGCACAGTCTTTGGAAAGCTTTCTTCTGTCAACTCTCCAGGCAGAATATCCTTTCTCCTGTTTGTCCATAACCCCTGAACCCATGTGGGGCAGCATCTATTGGGCAGCAGTTCTGTCCTGCACAGATGGCAAATTCCTGTTGAGTGCAAGCTGCACTGTTGAGTCCCTTATTTCACTTCATTTCTTGGAGCAGAGCAGAGCTCCAGGGACATGGCAGACACAGGAGTTGGTTAGTAGAGAACAAGAGCGATCTTAGAACCTTCAGAAAGGCTTTGGCTGCCATATTTTGTTTTGGATGGAATAGCCAATTAATTCCTATTTTTTACTATTAATGACTTCACACTCAGTGGACAGTATTTTCTGGAATGTCAGCTTCAATCTCTCTCTCAGTTTAAATTTCAGTCACCTTAAGAATCTCAAGAAGGTTTTGTGTGTGTGTGTGTGTGTGTGTGTGTGTGTGTGTCTTGCAAAGATGTGGTGTTGATCTTTTCTTTTATCTTACAGTACTCTTCCTGACCCCTAAACTATGACCAGGAAACTGGCTTCTTAGTAGCAGGGCTGGATTTGAAACTCCTGTTGGCCTAAGCTGTCTTAACACTGGGCAGTCACACCTTTTTCCTGTTAACAAGCATAGCTAAATATCCAGACATACAACTTGAGAAGCCCTTAGGACCATGGGTGTGCTTGTGTATTTCCTGTTTTTGTGTGCTCTTCCTCAGCCCTGGTATGCATATATATATATATATATATATATATATATACACACTCATATATATATATATGAGTAATGGGATGCACTTGGCTTTTGCCTTCTGTTGGAGAGTTGTTTTATTTATTGGTCATGTGCTCAGTGGTGCTGATGACCTGTTAGGGAAAATCAGGAAGGGTAGGAAAGTGGCTGATAATAGAATGTTAAATGTAAACTTTTGCAGGGGTTCTCAGTAAAGCTCATCAAATCCAAGTTTAACAGATAACTTGCATTTGTGATACAGATGAAATATTTTTGGACAATGGTAATGCATATCTCATTTCCATTCTGAAGTTGGTAGTAAAAGCACCTCTGGAATAAGCGAGAGCAAGAGAATGGACACAAGTTTAGATGACATTTTTTTGTCAGACCATCGCTAGCAGTTGATGGACCAAGTGTACTTTTTTTTTTCTACTTTCCTCCCCCCCCTTTTTTTTTTAAAGTAAGTAGAGTGCAGTTCAGTTTGCAGCACTTGGACCTTGTGAAAGACAACCAACCAAATAGATAATAAACCAAATAGAAAAAGGGCTCACCCAAGGCACATACTGTCCAGCTCTGAGTAGTGTCAGATTCCTCGGGCAGCAGTCCTTCCCCCACCTATTCAAAATCCTCTGGACACCCCTTCATTGTTTCTGTTGAAGCCAAGAGTCAGCAAATAGCTTTTGTGTTAGGCTTTAAAAATCAAAGTTGTTTTATCATATTAAACTGCCAGGACCGTGTCTTCTTGACACGAGACCCCTGAAATGCCTATTACAATGCCATGGACTCAGCAAACATTTAGCTCTATGTGAAATCAAGCACACTAAAAACATGGATTATAAGAACAAGTCATTTTCTCAACTAATGCTCTACCTGGTTCTTTGGTGATCTTTTAGCTGATTTCACATAAGTTAATGTCTGATATCCATCAGGACATTTGCTTTATAGAAAGAAATGATAGATTGTTAGGAGGAAATGTAGTAGGTTTTGGTAATGTTGAAAAAAGAACTGGATATGTGTTTAGGAAATTTGGGAAAGCCTTTTGTTTGTTAAATTTATAAGTAAAGTACTTAGGATGTCTCATTGTCACCAATCTGGAAAACCTGCCTCAAGCCAAATTTTGTGCTTCATAAGTGTTAATTTAATGTTTTTGAAAGCAGGTTATAAGCTTTTTCAGATGTGGGGCTAAATGTTCATCGTAAAGATGATATCAAATGTATAGTTTCATCTTTGTGTATATTTTTACAAAATTAGATATGTGATCTAAAAGTTTTTTAGAAATCTTATAATGCTGGTTATATACACACAATTTTTTTAAAGCCAGGAATCACTCGTTTTCTTCTAAAGTAGACAATCAAAATAAGCAGTTTGAAGAGATGGATTTAAGACAGCAAAATTGTTGTATCTTCAGCTGTGTAAAGAAGTACTGTACCTTGGACCAGAAAACGTGTATTAGCGATGGTTCGGTTAGTGACTGCAAAAGCAAAATAAATACCGTAGTGTAAAATACAGTTCTACATGACAGCACGTTTGGCTGGTACCAAACATCAGAATTTAGGGATCAGTTGGCACTAAGATGTGTTCTGCTTCTTTTCCTGAAAATACATTAATAATCAAATCTTGGAGTTCCTTTGTTTCTCATTGATTGCTGGTTAGCAAGAGGTTTGGTCAGGTTTTCTGGTTGACGTTTGTTTCTGTGGTAAGTAAAGGAGGAGTGTTTGTCATAAACCTGTCCCCCAAAAGGTGCCTCATTTCTCTTCAAAACTTTCACTGTCTATACAGTTTTTGCAGAAGAGAGGTGCAATATTGCTTATTTTGGATGTAGAATGTTGATCAGAACATCACTTTTTATTGTAAAATTGTAATGAACTGTGATAATAAACTTACTTGCCCAGGCGTATTTTCTCCCTTCTGTTAATCTTTAAAAAGTCTCTATGTTCAGAAAAAAAGGTAACTGTTAAAGACCTCAAATTGCAAAAGCAGTGCCACTTCTTCTGAGAGCTTTGGGGCAATCCTCTGATGTGTAATTGCTTTTACATCAGTCACAAGAGAGAGACAAGAATGCGCTTTCCTTGAACTTAACAGTTTGGGCAATTTTCTATAATCCAGTAAATACAAATTGTAGCTTGATTATTCATCTACGTCTGTCAAGCAAATTTTAATGGATGAATGAATGAGTCAAATCTATGCATGGAAATATACAAATGTGCAAAATATGGGTCTAATTACCAGGCTGCTGAATTTATACAAGGTCAGGTAAACAAGGCACCAGTGTAATGATTATTAATTGTTAATAATGCCTTTGGGAAAACATTCACATTTTCCTTTGAATACCTAACAGTTTGCCTTTCTAGTCATTTTAAACTCTGAAGATTTTAGCTGGTCTAAAAACACAAAAACATTTTTGCCCTATTTTTATCTTTTCCTTATAATTGCCTTCTAAATCTTTTAGAATAATGAGTAAAATATAACATGTTTTTCCGGACCCTGTTGAAAATCACAGTTTAATATGATGGCGAAAGAATTAAGTTGGGGCGGGGGGGTGGTAACACTTCCACAGCAGAATGAAATAGCTGCTATCTTTTGTCTTCATTGAAGGGATGAACATGCCCCGCCATCCTCCACCCTCTTTTCAAATATAATCGGCATTCTAAAACACAAAACCAAGGTGGTAATAAAGGAAAGGAAATCAAAGCAGGCTTTTTTCCCCTCTATTTACCATAGTAAGTCAACATTTGACTCTGTCTTGATATTGTATAAAATGAATGTTGGAAAAAGAATAATATCAATGAGTAGTTTCCCATTGAAATGCCCAAGGGCCGAAATAATTGAGGGAGTACTTGCCGAGGTTTTTCTTAGTTCAGTAACTCTTGATCACTGTGCAGTTTTGTAGCACTGCTATCATTAAGGGCTCTCCATGTCTTGAAGGACACCCCCCTCTCCCAGCTTTAATCCAAAAGTCATAAATTGTAGAACTAACATGTCGTCTGCAGGTCACCCAGGCGAAAACACTGCATCTTGAGAAATCTATCTTTCTGCCACTATGCTTTGAAATTTTTTTGAATATTTTGCATTAATGGTACTGCTGCAGTCTCTTGCTGGGCTGTCTTTTCATCCTCACAAGCTCTACATTCACAAGTTTTCCCCATGGCTAGTCTGAATGTTCTTCCCTCTGTTCTAGGCCTTTCTGCCCTCTTGACACCTGTGTTGAACATCACATGAATACAACCACCTCCCTTTGTGCTTTTTTTTTTTAAGTACTTGTAAATATCATTCATATCTCCCTTAAAAGTTCTTTAAGCTCTGTAATTGATGACTCAATCTCATTTCTTCAGCGTTTTCAGCTGTCATTTTTGTTTTGCAAGACCGCTGTTGTTTAATCACGGGTACCCTTTGTTGGTTACATCATACTGTCTAGTAGCCAGAGGGATTTGGACTGATTTTTGACCTTAACTCTATAGGTAGCATCCTATCCTCTTCTATAGTCTCCTCTAGAATATAACAGGCACAATTTATACACACTCACGGATGCTGGGGTGGCTTAATTAAATCTCTGTAGAATCACAATCAAACTCTGTATTCTGGCATTTGACACATTTTATTATCCAACCTCCTTCTCCACAGACCCTCCTATCCATTGACACCCTTAAATCCTCATTCCTCCAGACAGGCCTTGTTTTCTCACAACTGCCTGAATTGTTCTTGCCCACTTGCCATCTCTATCTGTTTAAATTCTTCTCAACCTTCATGACCCAAACCCATCTCAGTTCCAGGAAGCATTCTGTCAGATTACAACTGTGGAAGGTTTTTTCTCCTCTTGAGTTCCTAAAGAACTTGGAGTATATAACTTTTCGACTGTAATTTCTTTTATACAGTCTATTGTATTTACATTGTTTCACTTGACAAATAATTTTGTTTCCTATAAGCTTTTAGACTTATATAGAGTGGGAGAAAGAAGACTAGTATTTAGAGGTGGTGGTTTTTGTTTTTTTTTTTTTGGCCACACTGCGGCAGGATCTTAGTTCCCTGTCCAGGGATCGATCCAGCCTGAGCCCAGGGCAGTGAAAGCATGAAGTCTAATCACTGAACTGCCAGGGAATTCCCAAGACTATTATTTTTTGAGCTCTCTAACACTTTGTAAGCATTTTTTTTTTTTAACCTAGGTGGTATCATTTAATTCTGCTAGCAAACCTGTGAAGGTAAATTTTTTTTTCTATTTTTACACGTAAGGAAGCTGAATTGTGTAATCAGACATTTGGCCAGTCTTATGAGGATAAGGAAATGGCAACCCACTCCAGTGTTCTTGCCTGGAGAATCCCAGGGACCGGGGAGCCTGGTAGGCTGCTGTCTATGGGGTCGCACAGAGTCAGACATGACCGAAGCGACTTAGCAGTAGCAGTAGCAGTATGAGGATAATACACTGTAGAGCTGGGATTTAAACTTGAACCTCTGATTCAAAATCCACATAGTCTTTGCAAAAAAACCTTTTTCAAGTTAAGAGTGACAATTTGCATCCTGCTCTCTCAAGTTACTAGAAAATTCAAAAAACAAAATAGATGTTCAGTAAAAGATTGAATTTTTCACTATGGAGGTCTTATTGCTTCAGCTACTAGTGGTCATGTGAATTGGCAGTAAAATAGCCAAAGCCTTAGCAAGGGCCCTCTTTACCCTGAGAAATGGCTGATACATGAAAGGTTTGGCAGTTGTACTCCCATGTAAGACTATTCAGTTGAGACAGATTATTTTTCTGTTTGTCTGTTTTTAAGCTTTCCTCTTGTTGATCCCAACATTCATTGGTATTGTTAAATGTCATGCTTCTTATTTACTATTTGCATTTCATTTTAAGAAAGTAAATCTCATTGTAGTAGCATGAATAATTTATGCTTCTGTCAAGGAATTATTAAAACACGAGAGGTTGAAAAATATGCACATTCTAAAGGTTGTATAAAAACTGAGGACTGTTTTGCCTCACTCTTGAGTGTTTATTCCAGTAGTAAACCTGGGTGCTTACTAAAAAGCCATGGTCTTATTGGCTTTAATTTAGGACTCTGTGCAAAGTTGTAATTATAGTTATAGGTAAGGAATATTTGGCATTTTATCTTTCATAATAGAAAATAGGTCTTCATAACTTTGGGGGAGCTAGTTATATTTTTATATAAAGCAGGGAATTTCTCTGAGGTACATTTATTTTTGAAGAATTAGTAGTTATAAAAATTAGGAAGATTGTACAACTGCAGAATAAAAAATTTTGATTTGATGGACACAGAAAATGTAACTGACCTTTGAGGTGACTAAAATATGATCTGTTTCAAGTATCTGAGGTTTCTTATCAACTTCTGTGCATATTGATAAATTCAGCTTATTTTGCAAACAGTTACTAATGCCATAATGCATTTTCCCATATCTTCCATCTGAATTTTTTACTATTATTGATTGAGGATTCAATTGAGAAATGTGTTTAGAACCCTGCTTTCTGTGGTAATCACAGAAGTCAGTGGGAAGACAAGAAAATTGTATTGAAAGAAATTGTGCGCGTGTGTGTTTTGTGTTTCAGCATAGATTATCTCTGCCAAAATAATAGCTGTCATTTTGTTCTTGTTATATTAGTGGCCTGTAGCTTACCAACTACTCCTTTTGCCTTAGTTTTGCTCCTGACCACTGGCTATTGCCCTCAGCAAGAGGACCTTTTTAATTGAATGTCCAAATTTGAATGATTCTTGTTCTAATACCATCATACTTTTGATGTTTTTCAAATTTAAGCGTCCTAAGTTGCGACCTCTCACCTCAACACAAGAGTCTTTTTACATTCAGGGACTTTGAAACTTCACTTCTGTTTAGAATTTCATATCATGCCCATCATGGGGGGAAAAGATGGAAAATGTATACGCTGAGCCTATAGGACTTCCTGCAGTGCTTATTAATCCTTTATGGATCATTTGAAATGTTTCTAGTTTATTTAAGCTTTGCTGCTTGTATCAGATTGTTCCTATGAAAAAAGAAAAAGTGATCATGCTTTGAATTTTTAAAAATGATCTCACTTTCAAGCAAAAGCACTTTTATGCTCCATTAAAGTTGAATTTGCCAAACTCTTACATCGCATTAACACAAGCTTTACTGGATAGATAAACGTGTTGTTCAAAGACTGACTTGAACTTTACCAAACTACATATTAAGATTTTTATCTTTATACTTCTTATTTCTTAAATTATTTTAAAAGAGACTAGTAAAATAGACTAGATTTGCCCAAATGCACTGCTTTAATGACAAAATTTTTCCATTTGATTTAAAATAGTAATATAAATTATAAGCTAATTGTTTGAATATGAAGCTAAAATAAATAAAATATTTTGAGCTCTTAAATTGTATACTTGTTTTACATATTGTTAATATCTCAATAACTGTTTTGATTTTGTTTCTGGAAATTTGTATAAGTAATTTAATTATTTTCACATTGTTAATTTTTATTCAAGTCTGTCACATTAATTTTGTTTTTGTTTTTTAAATTTTAGTAAGTTTGCTAATAAAAGGATTCATTTTCCGCCTTTCCAATTAATGGATTTTTTAAATATGCATAGGACATCTTCTAGTTTTCTATGAATTATAGTGTTGCACTCTTTTTATTTATTTCATGAAGTTTTTAGCTTGGAAATAATCTTCAAATGGGTATCCTTTTGACCTCAAATTACTTAGAAAATTCTAGTCTCATTAATACCATGGCTTCCTGGCTACCAAAACCTATTATAAGAACTTGGTCTTTTCTTTGTGTTTCCTTGGCCTTGAGGTTTTAATTTAGTGTATTTGTTCTTCAGAGAAAGAACGTAAGCTAGTTTTCTACTTGAAATGACTTTCTGTATTTTTTAAATACGTGAAACCTTTGCAAAGTATGAGATTTTATTTTATCCAAAAAAATACATGCATTAGTTCTTTTTTAAAAAGAACTAATTTACATTAACAAGTATAGTGACCTTGAAAAAATATATTTTAATGGCAATAAATGGTAATAAAATTTAATATCAAGCTAAATCTTTTTCAGCTCTGATAGAATCCACTTTTTTAGCTGTTGAGTCACTGGGGTTCTTAATAAGAAGGAAAATGCATTTTCAGTAAATTACTTTTTTAAGGCAAAAAACAAACTGTAGACACAGAGGGAAAGGAGAACCTTTTATATGCCTTGTGGAAGAAAATACTCAAACTGTTAGATGAAATATTTAGCAAGTTATTTTAATGTTATAGCTCACCAATTCTGAGAGATCGATGGTACCTTGTTAGTAGGAAACTGTATTAACTTTGACTTCTAATGTAAAAATCTGCACCGGATTCATTTTCCCTAATTCACTTTATTCCTGTCTCCTGGTGTTCCATGACCTTTCAGAAATGTGTAGTTCATATTTTGTGCTCTACAAAAGCTGCCCCTTAGGTTGTACTGAATAACACAGAGTTGAATTATAGACACAATGGCAGTTCTCTGTGGCATTCCCAGTTTAAGCTTACTTACAGTCTGTTAAATTCATAAGTGAAGTGTTTTTTAATGTTGTCCATGTTAGGGAAAAGGTTAAATAATGCTCGGTTTCTCTTCGTGAGCAAATGGGGAGAGTCATTTTTGTTGTTTAGCGGAAGACTGTGTTCTCATATTTTCATTCCTCAGTCAGCATAGATGATGCTCCGGATTGTTTTGAAGCTTTCAGACAGAGGTTACATATTTCTCTTATATTTCATAAGCTGCTCATTGTACAATGGAACTGAAAATCATCTGGGGATAAACAATTTAAGACATGGCATTACTTCACACAGTTGTATACTTTGAGAAACCTTTAAAGGAGGTGAGAGTCACAGTGACTTGAAATTCTCTGAAAACTGATTTATCTTTCATCAACCAAGAAACCTTACCTTTTGGTTATTTATTTGCATTTAATTAGTGTAATCATGGCTGAGTTCTCTGTTATCAAAGAGACATGGAGAAGATACACTGTTTTCCACTTCCCAAATAAAATGGCTCCTTGAGTAATCCATCATAAGGCAATGACTTCTCAGCATTCTGATGAAATATTTTAAATATGCCTTCAAGAATAAAAGCTTATAATACTGTGCTGTGTATTGTCAGGAAAGAAGACCTGAATGCATGTACATGGGAATTGCACTTGTTCACAAGTCCAGTTTTCAGGCAGTTTTAAGACATTGGTCCCACATGATGCTTACAAAGTCATCCTCAAGGAAGAGGCAGGGCAGATGTTACTTTCAGTATCTAAGCAAGCAGAGCACACCCAATGGCTCCCCAGGTGAAAGGGGCCTGTAGTGAGGTAAGGGGGGAGTTTTGAGTTGGCTTCTGCTGTTTTGCCACAGAACCTCCTGCAAAGGAATGGCTTGTGGATTCTCACCAGCAGTCTAGCCTGAGGGAAGCTAGAGTGTTCAGCTATCCAAATTGATATCATATAGTTTAATTGCATCAGTTTAAAACTGAAAGAACATTTCTTCAGCTCCTGCAGCGTGTGACATGTTACTTCAGGCCACAGGGATTCAGAGCTGAATGATAAGATCCCAGCCCTTGGGGCCTGAGGGACTGGTCTGCCCTTCTATGTCCTTTTCTTCTTCCTCTTCCCTTCTTTCCTCCATCCTCAAAATACCCTTAATTTTTTATGTTCATACATTTGGGCCTGCAGTGCTGTTAGAGCCATGATCACTCTCTTGCACTCCAGGTCTCCCAGATGAAAATATCCATTTCTCCAGAAATACAATTGAAATATTTTACATACAGGTCCAGCATGTGGTTTGTCCTTAATAAGTGTTTGTTTTCATTATTTGACATTAAATTTAATTCGTACAAATGTGTGAAAAGTTCAACTCTCTTGAGGCAGGGGTGGTGTTTTCTCTTTAAAAGTTCACTTCAAATACTATTTGGTCATGATATTTCTGGTGTAGGCAGCCAGGATGGAAGCTGGGTTGGATAAAGGCCAAATCCTTTCTGCTTAGGGAATCAATTTGCCCGACACGTGAATAGCTGTATCCCAACTCCAGGTACCTATACCCACATCCTTCTGTAATCTTTGATTCTCTTGTGATGCAGTAAATGTAGCAGTGGAGTGGAGAGTCTTCATCCTTTCAAATTGGCATGGAAAATACCTCAGGTATTTGACTACTTTGACACTGGAGGCTTTAGCGTGTTTGGTAACTGTGTGCCAGGTTTGTGTCTAGTTAGTGAAGTATCTCAGGCCTTCTGTCCTCCACAAAATTTTTAAAAACCCAATTTGTTGCAAAAGGCTTTCCTTAATGACACTTCGGAGTCCCACATGTGGAAATGTCAGTCTCTCTGCTGGCTTCTAATATACAGGCCCTTCTGAGCATGTTCCCAGGGAAGGAGAGTTGATTAGATAGAGACTTCTCTGGATTTAGTTAATTAACAGCCTACTCCAGCCCCATTTCCTGCTTTCCTGGAGAAACACTCAGTGACTGTACTTACACAGCAAAGTCAGATTTGTTAGTTCTTTTATGTGAAACATCAGATGAATAGCTGAAAGGAATCTTTTCCCAACAGCATCTCCTAAACTCCAGAATGGAATCAGAAGTAGGGCAATGGACTAGTGCATGGACAGGCCTGCCTATGATCATCTCAGCATCTTGTGGGAGACACGTCAGGCTTGCTGCAGATGGGTGAGACATCAGAATAGATTCAGGGCTAGTTAGAAGATTCAGCACACACAGTCAGGAGAGCTAGGGAGCTGAATCTAAAGAAGACTGCTTTGAACCTGTTTGCATTAACACATGAAAACATCTGCTAAGGTGGACAATATTTTCTTCAGAAATTCTGTCCTTGTGCTTTTTGCAGTTAGGCCCTGGGAATATATCTCTTCATATCCTTAGTAATCTAAATATTCAAAAGTGCATAGAGTATTTTGTGTTTTGAGAGGGGTAGCATAATGGGCAGATGTCAGGATTAGCAGCTGATTTTTTATATATATAAAATCGTATATATAATACAATATATATGTATAGAATATAATACATGTATATTATACATGTATAATATATAATACACATTTATCTTATATGTATATATAATGTATACATGTATTTTATACATATATAATACATGTAAATATTATTTTTATATATATATCCCTTTCTTTCATCATGCTAGCATTCTGCCTCAGCCTGGCTTCTGTGTTTTACAAGCTAATAGAATATGCCATTTACCCTCCGGATTTACTAAACTTTATTTGTATAAATACATGCCCACTTATCATAGTCACACCACTGAGGACTTACTAAAACAGATTGTTAGATTCCACCCCTATAATGTCTGATTCTAGGTCTAGGATGGGGCCTGAAAATTTGCTTTTCTAGCCTGTTCCCAAGTGATGCTGATGTTGCTGGTCCAAGCACTGCTTTGAGAATGACTGCTCTAGATATTCATTGAGTTTTAGTATTCAGCCAAGAGCAGTTGTATGCAAACAATAACAACATGAAATCATAACTTAATAGTAGTAGAATGATGAGATTTAGTTAAGACGAAATACTTTCTGTGACAGAAATATGTATTTTCCTGACCTCAGTCATGGATACGTCATGAAGACTTCTGGGGAACCTCATGTTTGTTTTTTAAAATTATGTCACAGAATTAGAGGAGTCTTTTGCCAGAATAGACCTTAAAACCATCTAGCCTAATACAATATCCTTCTTTATGAAAGAAGAGACTGAGACCCCCAAAGATGAGATCTCTCTAAGTTCACTTTTTTTTTCTTCAGAGGCAGAGACAGAAGTGATTGGTTAAGTAAAGACTGTGTTAGGGAAGAGAGCTTTTAAGAGGACTAATTTTCCAAATATAAAAGGAACCATTTTAGTATTTTGTCAACATTTAAAATGTTTAAGTTCACCCCAAGTGTTGATTTTAGGCCTTCTGAGCCAAAGGTCTATAGTGATTTTAATAACAGTTTTTTCCAGTAGCAGAGATCCTTTGATGGCTTAGGTTTTGGGTCTACTGCCTAGGTTCTTGGGAAATCTGATACTAGAGGCAGCCCAATGAAAATGTTGACAAATACCAAGTTTTCAAAGTATTAACTATTGTAATTAGAAAGGAAATTAAACAGTATATAAGAATTAGAAGAGGAAGAGGTAGGTTATCATTGTCTACAGATCCATGCAAACACTGAAAACCTAATGAAATCAACGAAAAAACTAATATAGCTTAAAAGAATTTAGGGAATTCAGCTGTGTGGCATGGCCAAAAAAATTTAATAAAGTCACTAGTTACAAAATTAATATTAAAAATCAATAGTTTTGATCTAAACCAACAACACTCAGAAAATATGATGGCAGGACTAAATACCATTTCTAGTAATCACTAAGAAGATTAAATACCTAGAAATAAACTTAACAAGAAATGTGCTGGAGATATATATATATGAAGTAAACTCTAAAATAGTAAAATACTAATGAAGGTTGTAAATGGAAAAGTATATCCTATTCTTGACTAGAATTCTTCAGCAGTTTAGGATCATTCTCTAAAGTTTATCCATAAATTTAAAGCATCCTTTATTTTAAAAAGAAATCACAAGTTCCCACAAAGAAGATGACCTGCTGGTTATTAAAAATTTGAGGAGTTTAGGGTAATTAAGATCTTTTGGTACTCTCCTGATTTTGATGGAGCCAATGTAGAAAGTCCAGAGATCTAAAATTGCATTTACGATTACATAAAGAGATGGTTTTTTCCCCAGTCATCTGGGGAAAAAAATACAGTTGTATTTCTCCCTTGCTCCCTATACTAGAACAAATTCCAGATGGGTCAAAACTTAAACCTAAAAAAGTAAACTGTTAAAGTAGTAGATATTTTAAAAATAATCTTGGAATGGGAAGAGCTTTTGAAACAGCACAAAAATCAGATTCTGAAAAAGAAAAATATCGATAAATTTGACTACAAATTAAAAAATAAAAATTTATGCAAGGCAAAAATTACACATACAAACACACCCCCATAAAGTTAAAAGAGAAATGATGAAGAAGGAAAAATATTTGCTGGCCATGTAGCAAACAAAAGGCAAATTTCCTTCACTCTGGCAAATCAAAGAGAATAGGACCAACAACCTAGTAGAAAAATGAATTGGTAAGGGATGCGAACAGGCAACTCAGAAGAAATACAAGTGGTTTATAAACGTTGGTAGAGATATTCAAGCTCACTCTTAAGTTCAGACATTCAAAGGAATACTGTTTTCCACCTATCAGAATGACAGGGATCCAAAAATTAGATAAATAGGTAGCATAGGCAAGGTGGGGGGAGGAATATTCACATATATTGATCAGAGTGGAAGCTGGTACACCCTGTTTGGACCACAGTTAGATGACATCTTGTCAAAATTTTAAATGAATATACCTTTTGACTCAACAATTCCAGTTTGGGTATCTCTCTACAGAGGTACAGGACTTGTGGATATTATTAAAGGTACTGTACAAAGATATTTCTTGCAACATCATTGGTAATAATAAGAAGCTGAAAACAGCCTAATTGTTGGTCAAATGAGGATTGACTGATTGAATTATTACAATCATACAAAAGAAATCTGTGCCACCCTTAAAAAGAACATTGATGTTTATAGAATTTCCTCTTAAGTGGAAACAAGCAAGATTTAGAACATTGTATATGATACTTTCTTTGTATTTTTAAAAACAAGGGAAGAGATAGTTGCAGTATACATTTTACTTAACCCATTATATTTGACTTATTTCAATTTGTAATGAATATTTAAAATACCAGTTGGATATTTTATATTGCCTTTTTGGGGACTGTCTTTGAAATTTACCATATATTTTATGCTTGGAGCACAGTTCAGTTTAGACTAGCCACATTTCAAGTGCTCAGGAACCATATAGGACTCCTGGCTCATGCACTAAGCAGAGTAGGTACAGAGAGCAAAGAGCACTTGGCTAGAGGTTCAGAAACCCAGGTGGCCCTGCAGCTTATTGCTCTGACAGTGTGCAAGGAGTTTACTTTTGCCTGGGCCTCATTTTTTTTAGATAGAATGTGAAGGATTAGACTAGAGTTTTTTAGAACTTTAGTTCCTTCCAACTTTAAAATTTAAGGTTCAAATATAGTATTTCATATTACTTGTCAACATCAGAAATGGAATTGCACTTGGTTTCAGATACACAATTTTCACCAGCACTCCTAAAATTGTGTATTCCTAAGTGAATCACAGTTCATATTGTAGGAATTATATTGTTAGTGCTTAGCGTAAGGTTCTTTGTTTATTGGTTTAAGGGAAGAATTTACTAAAGCTACATACATGTTGTAAACCAAGTAGGAATTGGTCAATTCTTTAGGCTTTGTTAATATTTCTAATGGCACATGGAGAACCAGTAAAGAGTAAAAGAATGAATCACATCAGTAGTATTTAAAGAAAGAGTAAATGTTGAAGGAGAAAGAGTTGAGAGGGAGGGGTTTTTAGTGCCCCTGTTTATAAAGTTTATTCTTCAGAAGATAATAATGAGTAGTTCGTTTTGTACAAGAGAGAATGAGAATCACTCAGACAGTGGATCTCAATTGTAGCCACACATTGGAATCACTTGGGGGAGCTTTTTAAAATCCTGATGCCCATTCTGTACCACTGGTGGTTCTTGCAGTGTGGTCCTGAGACCAGCAGCAGCCGTAGTATCTCCTGCGAACCTGTTAGAGATGCACGTTCTCAGGCCCCACCCCAAGACCTACTGAGTCAGAAACTCTGGGGTGGCGCCCAGCAATCTGTGTTGCAGCGTTCCCCTGGTGAGTCCACTGTGCAACCAGAGTTGAGAAGGAGCAAGAAGGATTCAGGGTGGGGAGAACAGCTGGGTTTCATTTTGAGTGCTAGTTTTCATCCTGTACCTGGAAAATCCCATGGACAGAGGAGCCTGGTAGGCTACAGTCCATGGGGTCACAAAGAGTCGGACACGACTGAGCGACTTCACTTTCACTTTCTTTCACTTTTCATCCTGTGTCAGCCATGAGGATAGAGTTGGAGATGGAATGCAGTCCGCTGGCTTGGTGTTTGCCATTCCTGATATGGGGGTTTGGTAATTTATTGATAGTGTAGATGTTGCATTTCACAAATGGAAGTCAAGAAGCATCCAATCCAGTTGAGGGGAAAAAACATGGGAACCACAAAAGCCACAGAAACTACAAAAGGTTGGGACAGAAGGGAACAAGTATGTTAATTAAAATGTTGTAAATGAAGAAATCCCAGGTAGATTATAAATTATTTCATTTATGTATGTTTCTTAAAAAAGGTTCAAGTGCCATGATGATTTTAGGTCCCCTTTATCATCTGTTGTCAAGTCTATTTGATCAAAAAGCATTGAAGGCTTGTTGAACCCTTTATCATTTGGCATTTAAGGATCCATTTCCTCTTTAACACTTGAGCTTTAGGTAGGAATGCACTTAATATAGGTATGGTAAATTCGGAATGAACTAAGCCAAAAATAAAATATATTTTCCAAGTATAAAGAGGTTGTCACTGACTGAGAAGGAGTTAACATGTCACATTCTTTTGATTTCTACTTCTCGGGAGAAATCACAGTATCTGTAATTTTGGAGGCATATTCTGAAGAATGTTATATTGTGATCTCTGTAAGCTGAATCTTAGAAATCTGTCTGGGAGTTTTCAGCCCTGACAGAATAAGAATGGACCCATTTTAGTATCAGGTTGGTTTGATTTTTTAAAAGTTAAGAGGATTGTATATGCAGATCATTAGAGGGACTGTTTTTCCTCTGCCTTGTTAACAGCAGATGGAAGAAAGCAGGCTGGGCTGTGTTGAGAGTACATCTCGTGCTTCTTATCTTTTGCGATCTTGGCTGTATAACTTCTGTAAACCCTTTTTATGTATTTTTCTTTTCTCATCCCCAAACGTTACATTTTATGTGGGAAAGTCAATTTTGATAATTTTCAAAAAGCTAGGTGTTACAGCAGAATTTGTGCCTCTTAGAAAAAACCACTCCTTACTATAAAGTAAAACCTGCCTTTCATACCTGAGTAAAACAATTCTGATATAACTTTCCTAATCCTCACATTTATTACAGAAAAGATGACAGTGCTGTTTTCTAGACCATGTTAATGAAAAATATTATATTCATCTTTGTATTAATTTCCCAGTAGTGAGTTTCTATTTTTAGATTGTTTTGTGAATTGGGCTTTCTGAGTTTAAAGTGGTTTTCAACACATGGGTGTTATTGTCAAACATCTTCCCCAAATACCAAACACATGCATTTCAATAGCTTTTTTGGACAGAAGCACAGTTAATAATTCTTTTATAGAAAAAAAGACATGGTTTTTTAAAAATTATTATTATTTTCTCAAATTACGTTCTAGTATTTAAATTCTGAAACTTCATTTCACTGTGTAGACTTAACCTTGTATTGCCAAGAGGAAAGAAGTAGCTTTTCTGCAAAGCTAAATAGCTTTTACTTTATTGTCTGCTATGAAACAGCTGCTGATACCAGAAAAATGCCATCTCATCATTGGGCCTGGGGTGTCCAAAAGAGGCAGGAAAAAACTGACTGTAGTTCCCTGTCTGCCCTGGCACTCTGTCCTCGTTTCTCTCCGTTTTCATTGCCATGAAGAGCAGGAGAACAATATTCTGCAATTAAGGATTCCATTAAGTTGAAGAAAAGAGCAAATGGGGGATGTTTGTTCTCCAAGCTGAAAAAATTTGTCTGGGTTGGGGGGGATACTGGTAGTGGTATAGAGAGAGGTGGGTGGAGAGACGAAGTCAGGGCTGTTTGTTGAATATACTGTTAAGGACTGTTACCATCCTAATTAATCAAGTTAGAAATTACAGCTGTAGTCGGTTTCCCCCCAATTCTTGTTATCAATTTTCTTCTCTTTTGAGACAAAGCAAATATAAATTTTGTGTTCATTTGTCATTCGTTCTTTGACTTCAGCATCTCTGAAAATAACAATGTAGCACAAAAGCCCAGTATTTACCTAGTTGTAATGTGGGTTGCCATGGTGTTTTGCAAATTATTGCAATTATGTTCACCATGCGAGTCGCCCTTGGTAACTGGCGAAAAAACTGATAATCCTGTTTTGAACAAAAGGTCAAATTGCTGAATAGAAAGTCTTGATTAACTAAAAGATGTACAAAGTGGAATTATTTCCTACCATTCAGAAATAGTTCTTGATCGGGTTTGGGGGAGGGGGTGAGTAAGTACATCTGATTACTGAAGTACAAAGCATTGAAAGGATGTTGTCTTGAGCCTTTCATGTAGTCTTAATGGTGGCTTTTTTGTCAAATTTACCCATTTGCGGCATTGAAAGAGGCAGCTGCATTTAAGCTGGAGAGACGGTGCTTTTTCAAGAGTTCAGTGCATGGAAAGTTCTCAGCAGTATCTGCAGTTTACTAGTAGCCCCTGGTCTATTAAAACTGATGTGCCGCATTTGAGCCCATTGCTCTCAGTACTTGTGAACCCCTCTGGCTGATGATCTAATAAAGTGCTCTTACTGGACAATCTCTGATCAGCTACTTAAAAAGGAGCTTGGGGGAGGGGGCAGCAGAGAGAAGCCTCACAGGCAGTGAGATCTAGTGTATAGGCCAGAAGAGAGCCTCCAGGGACTAAACTGAGAGGTCTGTCACGATGGTAATCTGTGCTTAGGTATTTGCCATGGTGGTGTGGGTTTTGTGCCCTGAATCCCTCTACGCTGTGATCACAATTTTTTTTCTCTCAAAAGAAATCTTCATTTTATTACAAGATGAATAAGAAAAGATTAGACATGTCAATTTGAAATTTGGAAATCCACTTTTGTGGATTTGCTTCTTCAGTGATGGGCAGTAATAAAATACATGATCCTATGTTTATGTAAAAGCAAAAGTTTCCCAGGTTACAGCCAAAGGTCAGATGGATTTCATCTCTTCTGAATCCGGCAGAGCATCTGGGGGAGAATTTGAAGGAGGAGGGGTTTAATGGCCACCTGAAAAATCAATTCTTAAAACTTTTGAGAGTGTGTGAAAGTGGCATGAAAGCAAAGCAAACCTTAACAAGTTTGTGGGTTTACATTCTACATCACCTAGCAACCCCCTGGCTCAGCCAGATCTCTTGTCTACCCTTAGTTCTGTTTACAGACTATTCAAACGGTCCTTCGAAACCATGAAAGATATTCAGTTTCATTAGTACCATTCTCAAGGAGAATATAATTAAAGTTAAATGAACAAATATTGCCGGGTGATGGTTTGAAGTTCACTCTGATTTTAAGGTGCCCTTTGAGGCAATTGCATATAGTTCAGTTTTAACATGTTTTGCAGTACCCAGGAGTACCTCATTAACTCATACCGGTAAATACTAGCTTGCAAACAAACAAACAATAAAATTTGCTTTTAGCTAGACTTGAGCAAAGAAAAGAAACTCTGCTAGTGATAAATTTCTAGACATGCCGTCCTGATTGAATTTTTTAATCAGTTCCTACCCTGGACATCTGAGCTGATCCATGTGTACACTGAATAAAGACAGGGGAGGGGGTCTGGGAAACAAAGCACATTTCTTTAAAACTGATTTATTACCTACCTTTGAAGATGCAGCGTCATAAAGGAAAGTATTAAAATCATATTCCGTGGAAGGCTGTGTGCATTATAGTGAATAGCTTAATTTCATATATACGTCTAATACTAATAATACATGCCCTGCCATTCTGCTTGGAAGCTGCTTATGTACTTAAATTAACCTATTCTTGAAATATCTGATAGAGTGAAGAAAAATTTTTTTCATATGCCTTTTTATCCCATAAGCCCATTCTCTGAAAATTTGGGAACAACCAAACGCTTATTATAGGTCAAAATATTTTTCAGATGTGTTAGTGGTTCAGTTATACAGAATACTCTTGGTAAAACTGTCTGTTCCCTCATTAATAATAGTTTTCTGATTATAAAAACAATATGTACTGGTAGATAATTTACAAAATATAGAAACAGAAAAAACTATCTAAAGATAATCATGGATAGCTTTTTAGAGTATTTCCTTCCAGTCTTTTTTTCTGTGTACATATTGATGAAACTAAGCCTTGAGTTAGTTAACTTTTGAAGCTTGTTAGTATGTGCACATACCTAAGGTGATGTTTTTTCAAGAGCGAGGACTTGAAGGGTAAGAGCCATGTTGGAAACAATGAACAATTTTTCTTAGCGGCCTCATCACTAAAGCATTAATGTAAGCATCAGAGTAGCCATTTTTCCATCTCATTCCATTTGATTCTTTCTTTTTTCCCTGTTGAAATAACTATATGCCTTAACTGACACATCCATTTATAACCATTCATGTTGGAAAGTCGGACATTCATCATGGTTGGAATATTACATCCCCAAGTCACTTGTAGCTTCACATAGGGAAAAGAGTGTTTTATGAAAAAATTTGTAATACAATAGAGATTAATGGAATGTGGAGAGGAAAATGCTTTCAATTTCTCTTGTAAAGTGAAAGCAGGGCAGCGTGGAAATCTTGTGTTCTTACTATTTGTATTTTGTTAGATCTCTAACATCCACAGTACATGGCTGGGTTGCATGAGCTCTTTGTGCTTTGTTGACAGTTGACAGACAAAGCAAAATTATTCCTGAAGCAAGGTACTGTGTACTTAGTTGTGACCTATTATAGCCTAAGAATGTAGCTTGCTTTTCAGTTGGATAAATAGAGAGAGCATTTTATAGAATAGACTTGAATATACTAAGAGAGATTTTAGCTGCCCATACAGAAAGATACATGTCCTCCATTGAACTTTTTTCCCCCAAAATGTAATTTTCCACATAAAGTCATTTTAAGTATATTTTCCCTGGTTGCTTGCACGGAGACGATTTTAACTGTTCTAGTATTGTCCTATGGTGGTAAAATAAAATTGCTGGTAATTGTTGGCTTTCTCTGCTCACAGCATAGCAGAGGAATATGGCTTCCATGGGGCTCTCTAATGTGCCTCAGGTACATCTTCTGATGTTCATCCTCTGATTGCAAATTAAAATAACAAGACTATGGTATTGGATTTGATGCGAAGCAAAGCAGAACAGCTTGCTAATTTATCATGTAATATACAATTGCTGAGGTTGGAATTTGTCCACTTGTAGTGCTATTCTATGTGTCTAAATGAGGACCACTGTTTGCATCTAACCTATCATAACAGTTTGGGACTGCTCCATTATCCTTTCAGCAAACTGATGGCAGAGTCTGGTCCTTGCACAAATGATAAGATCAATAAGTTTCAAATAACTTGGATGAAATGACATGTGACTGTTCACTTAAAGAGATGTTTTACTTTAAAAATCAATTTTAATAATATTTAAAATTCTTACATTGACCGATGAGGCATTTTCTACTTCTCTTTTGTTTGATAATTTTGTTTAAAAATATTTTTGTATTAACTTTGGTGAATAGTGTATGTGTATATTTTTCCTGATTTGCTCTTTCATCTGCTCTGGCACCTCTCTGAGACTTAATAATCACTCTGATGTGCCAGGATGCTGCAGTGTAGAAGATTTAACTTTAAAAGTAAAATTATGTTCATGTTAAAACTTCCCCTAGAGATCTTAGGAAAATTTTCTCCCAGTTTTGGGTGCAAATGTGGGTCAGAAAGCAATTTGTTTTTTGATATTTCTGGAAATCCCAAATCATAACATGTCATTCTTCAAAAGCAGCTGTGGGCCCATACTGTGCACTGTCTATAAGAAGACCCATTTTACACTGGGAATAATTCTGTGACAGAAAAATGTGACCATAAGGGAACTCCAGAACATTTATAAATGGTTTTGGGTGAAAAGAGTGTCTGGTATTCTCAAAGTGCATATAGTTTGGGGAGAGGAACAGTTAACAGCCATTATAGAAAAATAGTAATGATATGATGAACTCTGTAAGAGCATGCATGCTGGCAGACCTCGCCCTGTGACCCTGTCACTGCACTCCTGGAGAGCCATTACAGTTTTAAATAAATCATACGTCACTGCAGTAGTGTTCTGTTGTCTCTTGAATCTATGTGCATCCCTAAATAAAGCACTTTCCTTACTGTCTGTTCTGCCATCTATAACTTCAAATCCAGTATAGTTTTATTAGGAAAAACAGAAATTTTACTTGTGTTGATGGCATAGTTGTACTATTTTGCAGTCAAGTTGAGAAGCAGCTCTGTGTAATCTTAACCAATTAGCCCTCTTTGTAGTTCTCCATTTGGGGATAACATCAGGTGGAAACTGACCAGGTTCTCTCCTGGTTAGAATAGTGAGTTGTCAGCTATAAGTACAGCACTGATGTCCCCCAGTACTGGAGAAAAACGATAATAGTTGACACTTACTGGACATTTGTGTGGGCTTTCTTATTTGGTCCTCTGAGCAACTCTAATAGGGTAATCATTATTACCTCTGGTATCATAGATGAGGAAACTGAGGCTTAGAGAGCAGTTTGGCCCCTTTGTACAAAATCACCTATTAATAAGTCGGAGGGGAGAGACCACGCTCAAGTGCACTTTTTCATACCTGTTCAGTTTTCTTCATTGAGTGTAAACATTTTGTGCTAGAGACTGGGTAAGACACTACCATATCCAAAACGAGTCATTCCCCAAGGGCCTGACCATCCAGTTAGGAAGGTAAGATAAGATGGTTCCAGGACAGTGCACAGCAGGGTCTGTTCAGTGGCTGCTGGACTAGAAGAAGTCCCTGAGGGTTGGGGAAATTTTACAGGCAAGGAATGTAAGTGATGCTGAGTGAATGGGCACTTTACGCAGAGGTTCTGTGGCACGAGCAGGAACAGGGAGTTGGCAATAGGCAAAAAGTGATGATGACAGAAAGCCAGCACTATGGGACAAATAGTGAGAAAGGAGGAATGGGACCAAAGCGTGGTATAGGAAGGTATACAACTGGAGGATGGGAGTAGAGAGGTCTTGGAAAGCTACTTGGAAAGGCTGTGCATTGGCTGTGGGAGAGTATGGAGTCAGGGAAACCTGGCACAGGCTACCACAGTAGATCATCATTGAGGTCTGGGTTCGAGTGTGGTTGGTGATAATGGGACTATAAGGCCAATGGACAGATTTGGTGACTGACTGGAAATGGGCGAAGGACCCCATATATTTGATTAAAGAGTATGAAAACTACTATAAATTTTTTTTCTACTGTGACTTTTAGACCCCTATTATTTTCCATAAACCTGATCCTGTGCATTTTTTATTTTATTGCTTCTATTCATTTATTTTCTTCGAAAGATAGTTTTGAATGCCTTTTATGTACCACATTTCTGGGTGTGGGTGATTTTTTGTGTGTGCATCCTTCTAAAAATAGAGATGTACACGAATTAATAGCAATTTGTGTTTAAGGTGCAATTGTTAGGAATGCCTCAGCTACAAGTGGAAATCGATCCCTTTTTAGCATATGAAGACAGAAACCATTTTTGTTGAGGCCTCAGAAATATAATTTAGCAATCAGAACCAATCAGCATTTAACACAATTTCATACACAATGATTTCAAGGTATTAGTGATGCTGAGACTAAAGCAACAGGTGATAAGAGTTTTGCATGTTTTGATAAAAGTTTGTTTTGCCCTGGGACAGGCTAGCTTCACCTCTTTTGAACCCTCTACTTATAAACATGTTTAAAGTAGCCATCTGAAAACTTAATGACCCTATTCTGCTTGGTTATGACAATTTGGCATTTACACATGGTATTGCATAATAAGATGACATATTTGGATGGCAGACATCCTCAGAGTGGTTCTGGGTTTTTTGTTTTTTTTTTTAAGCCAAACCTTTTTATAGGTTGGACTTTCAAAAAGCTACACATTATTAAATTTTCTTTTTCCTTCACTGATTTGGCAATGTACCTTTGGGCTGCATATTTCCCAACATGGGAAATGAAAATAAGTTTATTTTTGCCCTTGTGTTACTTCAAAGAGATTTTATACAACATTGGTATTTTCTTTTGCTTTATCACCTATGGGAGGCAAAATGCCATGAGATATTGTAAGATTTGCTTCATCATGGAATATTTTCAAAAATCTGACATATTTATTTTTAACAGCTCAAATGTTCCTTGAAGGGTATATTTAGCACAGTCAGTCAATATTTGCTGGGGGAACAAAGGGTTAACCAAATGTACTTGACAAAACTGAATGGAAGCAAAGCATATATTAAATATAATTGGGGCCTCTTTCCCCCATTAAAGAGTTTTATTTAAAATGCACCATGACCAAAGCTTAATTATTAAAATAAAACAATAGGCATAAAGAGTTACAGGCTTCTAATATTTTTTTTCAGCCCCAGTTCCCTTCACACAGTTATCAGCATGTTTAATTTCCATGCATAATAGCACCAGTTATTGTTGTCATTTGTAAAGGTAGATTAACAGATAGTAAGTACAAACAAACCCAAATAAGTACTGAATAGAGAGGTGACAAAGAAGAAAAGACCTCTTTAATGTTAATTATAACTGGTAGGAAGTCTAGACAAATTATATTATCTGTTTTCTATATGATTTGAAAGGACATTTAGTTAGTAACTCTGTCAGAGATAGAGTTGGGTGTTTGCTTTTGAAACAGGTGAGGTGACAATTTAGCATCTCCCTGGATGGCAGCTCACCTGGTGAGTCATGAAGTTGTGGTAAATTGATGAAATCAAGTTTCAAAAACACCTGGAAAGAACTGTAGCTTTGTGAACATTGTATTTAAAAGATTAAAAAATAATTGTAACTCTGGGTTGTATTCTGGTACTCAATACTTTATTGTCTCAAAACATGATAATTGACTTACCTGCTTGCTTTTTAAAAAATTTGTTAAGAATTGAATGAATTACAACTGTGGTTGTGACTATTAACTGATAAGTGTTTCCAAGTGTGTAAAGTCTCAGGTAGCAAATGTAGTGTCAGAAATCCAAATAAATGATGAATGGGTGGTTCATTCTTGTATTTTTCATACATCATTTCCCTTGAATGCTACTTTTCCTTTATTAATATGCATTTAGGCCCAAACCCATGTAGGGTACATCCAGAAACAACTAGTCTCACCTTTTGTTTTATAAGCTACATTTAAAATGTACTACCAGCTGTTGCTGTCAATCCCATTATCCCTCTGTCTCCCCCATGCCTGGAACATGCTAAACCAAAGTATATTTTTTCTTTAATTCTGGGGGATCATCAATTTTGAGCTGCACTCTTAACGGCTTTTTTGGAGGGAACAAATACATGTTATTTGTAAAGGCATCTGAGTTTCAGAACTCTTAAAATGTATCCTCAGATCAAGAACATTGGTAATAGGCCCTAGGAATTGAAAGAGTTGCCTATGACTAAGAACCACTGATTCTCTTTTCTAGTTCAGGGTCTTTTGCTATGGTAGTAGCTGTATGTCTCAGATCGGTAGAATCCACACGACTGAATCTTTTTGTCGTTTTAGTTGGTACTGTGCAAGGCGGTTCTTAAAACCATACCATAGCGAATTGCTGTTTTGTTTTTGTGTATGTGGATCTTGCTTTCCTATTTAGATTATAACTTCCTGAAACTGTATACCTGGGGACTCTTTGCCTATTTCCCACAGTATTTAATACAATTCTGGTATATTTTAAAGATTTCATAAGGATTCCTTGAGACTCTCTACCTGAAAAGTTGATGTTCCTACTGAAGGTGGGAGTAAAGTATATTCTGAATGTATTGTCTAGATGAATTTTAATATGCTTTAAAGGCAGCATCTTTTATTTGAGTCAGAAAGTTCTACAGTGTCCTTTCTCTGGTGTGAAAGCCATAATAAGCTGGAAGAACTGATTCTGGGCACTTTGCCTTGAGTTAGGTTGTAGCTACTTCCAAGAAGAAGATTGAGGTCACTCAACAGAACACTGAACGGGGACATCCTGCAGCTTTGGACTAATGCCACGTGACAACCTTAATAAGCGACAGATGAAAGTCCCTAAAGTAATTCAGCAATATTTGTCTATATACTGCTCTTATCTGGGGAGAAAAGGCGTTGGCCTTTTCTGAAACTGAGGTTGCTCAGTTTCGAAACAGGGAGTATGGTTAAACATGTCATTGATCCTTTTCTTCATTGTATCTCAGTCATATCACACACCATTCTCTCTTCACTCTTGTGCACATTTTCTCTCCGCCTAAGTTGTCTTCCCTGCCTCCTCCACCTACTAAACCTCTACTTACTCCTGAAGACCAGTTCAGAAGTTCCACTTCACCAAATACTCCAACACCCAAATATAGTTGGGTCCCTACTCACAGCTTCCCAGGTGGGGACCCCATGCAACAAGGGAGCATACCTTGTTCACCTTTATCCCCTAGTGTTTCACCCTCATTTGCCTTAGGGCTCTAATGCCTAATACATGTAGCACTAAAGCCCACAGGCCCTAGTGCCTTCATAAGAATACCAGAACTTTGCTCAACCCCACATGTGAAGTCTTGAAGAATTCTGTGTTTAACAGTTAAGTTTTATAGCAAACATAGACCTCATTTAAGTTAACAGATATGTTGTTACCACATCTGTATGAGAAAATTTAAACAAGGACTGTGAGAGAAAGTACCTGAAGAAAGAAAGCGAGAGAAGAGGAGGATTTTAAAGGCCAGGGAGTGGGCAATGGCTGTTTGAAACTACTAGAAAAGAGTGGTCGGTTGAAGTTGTCCTTGAAAACTTTGCAGCCAATTTTATGCCTCCAGGGAACATGCATAAAAGAATCTGTTTTCATTAAAAAGGAGATAATTGCTTACATTTTTAAGTGTTTCTTTTATGTCAAAGGTAGTTGTAGGCACTTTAAATGTATCCCATCATTACAACAAACCTATAAACAAAGTGTTATTATTGTGCCCATTCTATGGAGAAGGAAACTGATCAGAGCAATTAAGTAGTCAGCTGTTGGGAAAGTCATTCATTTCTACTCAGTATATTCTTTACTTTGGTAATGGCCTTTCATTTCAGTTCAGTTGCTCAGTCGTGTCCCACTCTTTGCAACCCCATGAATCGCAGCATGCCAGGCCTCCCTGTCCATCACCAACTCCCGGAGTTCACTCAAACTCATGTCCATCGAGTCAGTGATGCCATCCAGCCATCTCATCCTCTGTCGTCCCCTTCTCCTCCTGCCCTCAATCCCTCCCAGCATCAGGGTCTTTTCCAATGAGTCAACTCTTCGCATGAGGTGGCCAAAGTATTGGAGTTTCAGCTTTAGCATCAGTCCTTCCAGTGAACACCCAGGACTGATCTCCTTTAGAATGGACTGGTTGGACCACCTTGCAGTCCAAGGGACTCTCAAGAGTCTTCTCCAACACCACAGTTCAAAAGCATCAATTCTTCAGTGCTCAGCTTTCTTCACAGTCCAACTCTCACATCCATACATGACCACTGGAAAAACCATAGCCTTGACTGGATGGACTTTTGTTGGCAAAGTAATGTCTCTGCTTTTCAATATGCTATCTAGGTTGGTCATAACTTTCCTTCCAAGGAGTAAGCGTCTTTTAATTTCATGGCTGCAGTCACCATCTGCAGTGATTTTGGAGCCCCGAAAAATAAAGTCTGACACTGTTTCCCCATCTATTTCCCAAGAAGTGATGGGACCAGATGCCATGATCTTCGTTTTCTGAATGTTGAGCTTTAAGCCAACTTTTTCACTCTCCTCTTTCACTTTCATCAAGAGGCTTTTTAGTTCCTCTTCACTTTCTGCCATAAGGGTGGTGTCATCTGCATATCTGAGGTTATTGATATTTCTCCCGGCAATCTTGATTCCAGCTTGTGCTTCTTCCAGCCCAGCATTTCTCATGATGTACTCTGCATAGAAGTTAAATAAGCAGCCTACTGAACTAAAACCCATCAGTTTACATTCTGCATGTAATCATATGAGTTTTTATTGGGAGGTTTTGATATATTAGGTGGCAGGAGGATATCTTTTAAGTAAAGAAACTAATGTCTCATGTGATCTTTTTTTTTTTTTTTTTTCAAACTTTATTATGAGTTTCCTAATTTTTATGTTTGGCACATAGATCAAATTAACATGACAGGAAAGACGGGTAGGGAGCTATTTCAGAATCTATTGGGTGACATGAATCTACCTTGATCACGATAAGTCTTATCTTGATCACAAGAGGGTTTTTATTTGTACTGGTTGATGGTGGTGATAGGACTGAAGCATTCTCTTTGTCTCTCCAGGGCTGGTTGATTTGTGAAGAGCCCACATGTCGAAATCGAACTCGGCACCTTCCCCTTCAGTTCTCTCGAAATGGACCCCTTTGCCAAGTCTGCATGAAAGCTACACTTCGACTAGAGGTAATGGTCGCCTCGTGCTCGGGGCATGGGGATGTTAGCTTGTACCTTAGTTCTGGGAAGTGGATATTTGGTATATACCCTGTGGTGATACCCTACTACCACACACATGTATTTAAGAAAATATCCAGACTTCAAAAAGATACATGCTTTAATTTTCACATTATGAACAGTATATTTTTATATCTAAAAGAGAAACTGATTAGTTCTCATATGGGTTACTCAGATGTCTTTGGTTACCACTTTTTAATTACAGAGACGAGATAACTTTTGTAGAAGCTGCTGTTACCTTCAGAGTAGATCAGAACCCCTTTTGCAAAGGCCAAGAAACCTCCCAAACCTGTACTATAAAGGGCTGATTTGATTTTTATGGAATTCATTGTTTCTGAGTAGCAGCACAGAGGGATAGTTCTCAAACCTTTTCTCGCCTCAGTACATAGACTCTCAGTGACTCCCATCTGGTGAGCACACAGTCTGGAAGCACTTTCCTGGTAATTAAGGTGCCGTCCCTCTGTCACCCACTGTGAACATCATGGACCCAAGCAGCATTTGCTACGCTGTGGGGAGAGGGGTATTTGAAGGTCTTCCAGGCAAAGTGGATTTTGTGATCAAGTAATTCGAGCCAACTCTGAGTTCAGTTCAGTTCAGTCATTCAGTCGTGTCCGACTCTTCACGACCCCATGAATCGCAGCACGCCAGGCCTCCCTGTCCATCACCAACTCCCAGAGTTCACTCAAACTCATGTCAGTTAGTCAAGGTTAAACAGGACTTACTGTAGACTGTCACACAACCTGTAAAATGATAAGGTGCGGTCTACTTCACTGATACAGGACTGTTACGTGCCTCACTTTCCCAAAGTTTTCTGGTCCAAGGATTTGTAATGATCTGGGTGAGAAGGGTGAGAATAGGAAGCTTGTTGCTTATTTACTTATTTTTTAACTCATAGACCAGTTTTAACCAAATTTTGACTTCAAATCTTTTCACTGAAAAGAGTTGATACACAGGCTAGTTTTAGGAAAATATTTTAATGTATCACTTAACAGAATTTAACAAGAATTACAAGTGGCTGCCACCATTGTATATTCCCTTGTTCTTATGCATATCCATATGTATTTTTATGTGGTTTCAGTCATCATGAAGATATGCTTTTATATCATGTTTATCTTTTGTTGAACATCTGTCTCTGTTGCTATTTAATTTTCGTACTAAACTTCTAAACACAAATTTAACCATTCCTTTCATTGGACAATTTAGGCTACTTTTACTATCCCTTTACTAGAGAATTGTGATGAATGATTTCCTGCTTAAATTATTTATTATTTGAAATATTTATCAACAGTACACATCCAAGTGCATAAATTTAATGTAGACATGATTCATGTTGCCATATTGCTTTCTAAATGGATTATCCCAACTTAGGTGCCAGTTTTACCACTACCTTTGCAGCATTTGTGCATTATCATTAATTTATTTTTAACTAATTTGATAGGTATAAAATGTTCCTTGTCTTACTTTTAGTATGTCTTTGCTAATTAGCAAAGTAGATTTTAGATTTTTTTTTTAAATATGGAGCACATAAGTGAGAATTAGTTGTAGCGAATTCTTTTTACGTCAGTCTCATCTTATGACTTGTATCAGCATGTGCAGAAAGAGAACAAAAGTATATATATATTTAGTGTGAGTCATCAATCCAGTTGTAGACTCCAGGGGAATCACCTTGCTTCATGAACCGATGCTGCCTTTGAGATTTTTTAAACATCTAGCTCATCAAATCATGTTCAATGAAAACTGAATTACTTCTTAGAAAGTCAGCCAATCTTAGGATTCCATTCTTGGTGACAGAAAGTACAAGGAAAATGTGCAGCTAGTAGATCGGTAACTTTCCAGTAAGTGCTGATGATGTTATTGGTAGTGGTTTAATACATCAGGTTATCTTTTATCATTTATGATCCTTTTTTAAATGAGTGAACCAACACACACATTTTGAAGTATTTTTTCCCTTCATTTTCTTGTCCTCAAAATGGGAGCATGTTAGGTAGGCATTTACCAACTACTCAGGGGTGATTAGCTCCTCAGGCCATGTTGCTGCTCAGAACATGACCCCCTGGAATAACTGGAGGTCGAGAGCATCCTGGTTGGTGATCTTGCTCTTTGCCATTCCTTGCAGGGACCTTAACAGTGGGACTGAGCCTACTCCTCTTCAGTTCATTTTCAGTTACTAGTGATGAGTAGGAAATCTCTTAATATGTTTATGATGTTCCTGGGCTTTCCTAATAGAAAGAAAAAGCTATATCTTTTTAGAGATCATTCTAAAGCGGCTCCAGAATCAGTGATGCTATGGGCAAGATCATTGTAGTTACCATAGAGTTTTCCAGAGGATCTATTTTGCAGGATTATGCTTATCTGGTTCTTAAGTTCTGGGTTATTGTGTGTCAGTCATACATTACCTTCATTTAATAATAATTTATTGAACACTTATTATACCCTAGGCACTTTGCTAGGGACTAGGGCCATAGCAACGAACAGAACATTTCCTTATTTATAAAGCTAGCTTAGGATTGCATTACATGTATTATATAAAATCGATATCTGTGGACAGAATTAGGCATTTGTAAATATCTGTACGGGCATAAACATTAGACTTTCCTAATGCTTAACTAGTGAGGACTTTAAATACATTGTCAAGTTTGATGGTATAATACTTACCTCTTACTGTGCCAATCTGATCTTCACATAATAAATCTACTCTCATTCAGTCCTGTGTTGTAGTTGGCTTGAGTACTTCCCAGAATTGACTTGGGATTTGAGAGTGGGCTCTTCTTCTGGCTCCTCTTGCCAGAGTTATGAGAAAGAAAGTTGGGACGGTTTTGTTCCCAGGGTTTTAGACATGTCTCTCTTAGATACCTTAAAAAAAAAAAAAAACAGAAATAAAGAAATCGGTTAAGATTTTTCACGTTCATGGCAATTTAACAGTATACAAATCTATGATTATTAGAAATGTACTCTCTGGGCATTCTCTGCACATAGAAAGTGCAAATAAATACAGGAATGAAAACTCCACTGTATGTGTAAGTTCCCAAGTGAATAGAACCTTTTTTCACACTGATGATAGAGATAAGACTTATCCAAGTTAGTGAATAATTATTTTAATATATATTTATTTTAAGGATGTGGTTTTTTGACTTATTAAGGTGGTCAAGTCTGTATGGCTGTGATCCAAACACACAGGGGATCCTATATTACATAATTAACCAAAAATAAAGCATTAGTTTGGTTTTGTTTTCTAATTAGAACTGAGATTGAAACCAAGTTAAACTTTTTCTCATTAACATTGCCATTCTTGATGTGGAGATGAGAAGATATCTACATGTGACCCACTTGCTACTCCTGGCTGGGAGAGGGGCGGGGTAGGAGCACTGTGGCAGAGTTTGGTTTATTCAACTAAATTTCTTAAAGGCCTCTTATGAGGAAAGCACTAAAATGACTTCTGGTCCTACTGTGGGACACCCCTAGTGTTTCTCACGTTATCCTTAATTGTAGAATTGTTAAAATCTTTTATAACAGAACGTTTGTACCATGTAGGACTTTGGCCTTCATGGGAGAGGATAAATACTGAACTTGTGATCATTGTATGTTGCAATTTCATTATGGCTGTGGCTGATGGATTATTGATTTAAAAAGTAAGTTAAAGACAGTGTGAATGTTGCCAGGCTATGTGGGACAATGTCTTGTTTCTGTGTAAGACGAAAACAGTTGTGGTCTCTTAAGGAAGTAATCATAAGCTGTACAGGAAGAGAAACTTGGGACTATGATGGAAAGTCTCAAACAGCTGTACTGAGTCATTGGTTACCCTCCAGTAGACAATGGGCTTTTATCATGAAGGAGCCTTTGGAATTCTCTGCTCTGATTTTCCTGTGCTTGTTTTTTGATGCAGAGTTTTGGGCTACTCTGGCGGCTCAGATGGTAAAGAATCTGCCTGCAGAGTAGGAGATCTGGGTTCGATCCCTTGGTTGGGAAGATCTCCTAGAGAAGGGAATGGCTACCCACTCCAGTATTCTTGCCTGGAAAATTCCGTGAACTGAGGAGCCTGGTGGGCTACCGTCCATGGGGTTGCGAAAGTTGGACATGACTGATCGACTAACACTTTGCTAAATTCTACATACAGACTTGCCTACCATGAAGCAGATACTAGCCTTCCTTTCAGTATAGTATTTTTCTATTTTAAAAAAAATTATTGAGATGAAATTCACATGACAGAATTAACCATCTTAAAGTGAATAATATAGTGGCATTTAGTGCATCCACGGTGTTAAGTGATCACCACCTCTGTCTAGTTCCAAAACATTTTCACCGCCCGCCCCCGCCCCCGCCCCCAGCAAAAACCCTGTATTTGTTAGGCAGTCACTCCTTTTTCCTTCCCATTCTTTTGGCTACTGGAAACAACTAATCTGCTTTCTGTCTCTATGGATTTACCTAGGTTGGATATTTCATATAAATGAAACCATACATTATGTGACATTCTGTACCTGGCTTTTTTCACTTAGCATAATGTTTCTGAGTTTGATCCAAGTTATAACCTGTGTCAGTACTTCATTACTTTTTATAATAATAATTCACTGAGTAGATATACCACAATGTATTTATCCATTTATCTGTTCATGAACATTTGAGTTGCTTCTTTCAATATGCTTTTGAAGTTTATTTTTATTACTTAGATAGATCTTGTGTTTGGTCTCAATCTATGTCATATGTCTCCCTTGTTGGTCCTAGTTTAGCTAAATGGTGCTATACAAGGCTAGACTGATCCTTCCTTTTTCCTGCTTTCAGTAAGCACCTACTCTTTGCCTGTTGTCTGAGAACCTTTTAGATACTTGAAGGTAGCTGTCTTCCTAAGCTTTTCCCTGCTAGGCCAAGTATCTTTAGATCTTCAACCATTTCTCTAGTGCTTTGCTTTCAGAATAATGATCCTAGTCCAGGGTTTATAGCCTGATAAAATGATTAGCCCCAAATTGCATGCAGCTGTTGGATAGCTCTCATTAGGACTAGTATGGAGCAGAATAAACCTGCCGCTACCAGCTTTTTCTAGGTAGTAAATTTCTGTGAAGTCTTTTTAGGGTTGCATTAACTTTCTTGACATCCATATTCACAGCATTGATTCATTTTGCACGTTCTGTGTACTCAAACACATAATTTCTTGGCACATACAATTGCTAAGCCATGCCTTATCAGGTTTTCTGAGATGCAAGTGGTTTATTTTTACCTAATGTAAGACTCCATTAGTACTGTATTAGTTTCCTAGGGATGCTATAATGAAGTACCTCAAACTGTGAGTGGCTTAAAACAACAGAAATTTCCTATTTCACAGTTCTGGAGGCTAGCTAGAAGTTTGATATCCAGGCATCATAGGGGACTCTCCCTTTCTGAAACCTGTAGAGGAGGATCATTCCTTGCCTCTTCTAGCTTCTGGTAATCCCTGGCATTCTTTTGCCGGCAAATGCATCACCGCAGTCTCTGCTGTCATAGTTGTGTCTCTTTTCTTCTTCTTATAAGGATATAGTCATGCTGGATTAGGGCCCACTGTATGATCTCACCTTAACTTGATTTTATCTGCCAAGATCTTATTTCCAAATAAGGCTACATACACAGGTACTCTTCATAGATAGGAAATGGCTGAACTGAGAGAAATGGAAACCAAAAGTAACAGTGGCTTAAACAGAATAGACATTTAATTTGACAGTGTCATCAACAGTGACCCTCAAGGTCACATTGTGGTCCAAAGTGACCGCACAAGCTCCTTTAAGGCATCACAGACTACAGGACACAGAAAAGGCTGAAGAGTCCAAAGGTTGCACTTCTCAGCCAAGTCAGTTCTTTGAGCAGCCTTCTCAGAACTCCCACCCAACACTCCTTACGTTTCATGAGCCAGAAATCAGTCACATGGATATAATAGCTTATTTTGTTACTAAAAAGAGAAAAAGAGTAGACTGGGTATTGGGAGCCAACCAGTACTCTCTGTGGCAGAGACCTTCCAGTGAACCCTGTGAAATCTCCCTTTGCTGTGCTCAACCCATCACTGTCCCATTGTGGATAACTTGGATCCTGGTTCTGCC
>NC_040105.1:22684409-22709409 GCF_003369695.1 Bos indicus x Bos taurus
CACCCTGCAGAATTTTATTTTTAAGGCTGTACATTGTGTGGCTCTCTGATTCTCATTTTAGAAACACACGGAACTCACTGGAAAGCCAGACCTGGTTAATATAAACATAGTCTGGGTAAACATGTGGGAGTTGCTATGCAAAATAGAGGCAGAGCATTCTTTACCACCACCGCACTGACTCACTTTAATCACAGACCCCAAATTTTATTTTGTGGAAATGGCACTTTGAAATGCTGTCATAGAATCCTGCAAGGCATTTTGGGACGTGTAGTTCAGCATTCAGCAAGAAGACCACCGGAGATGGGGACAGATAATTCAGGGAAGGCTGCACTGTGTGTGAATGTTCTCCATACTGTCCTGCACTGTTCCCTTCTTTGCCTCACTGCTTAGAAGCAGTGCAGTGCAGGACATATTTGTTGACAATCATGAAGGCTTTGTAGAGGAACTGAATGGTAGAAACTGAGATTTCCAAAGCTTCCTACATTTGAAGGCAGCACTCCAGTTACAGAGCAAGATTTCTGAGTCTGAAATCTTTCTTGTGGCCTTGATAATTTTTGTATTTTTCTCTTTTAGACATAACCTTGATGATAACCTTGATATGGGATGTGTTTCTCTTGGAATGCCAAGCAGAGATCATTTTATGCTTTTGAGTCATAGTTATAAATAATGTTGCTTATTATGTACTCCAAACTCATTCAACAAAAGTTTATGGAGCCCCTACTCTGGGCCAACATTGTTACAGCTGCTAGGGATATAGCAGGGAACTAAACTAACACCCTGTCCTCATGAAACTTACCTTCTAGTATGGGAAGATAGAACGCCCAATAGTACGGTCATGGGCTCTCAGAGTTGAACACGACTGAGGCAACTTAGCACACACGCCCAGGGCAGGTGGTAACATGTATTGTGGAGAAAAATGTAGCTGTGTAAGGAGGAAAGGACTGAGGCAACTGGGGTTGCTAATCTCTATAGGATTGTTAGGGAAGTTCTCAATATTGAGAAGAGACCAGAAGAATATGAGCAGTGAGCCATGCAGGTAGGTGGAGGAAAAGCATGCCATGCATATGGGACAGCAAGTGTGAAGGGCCTGAGATAAGAGCTTGCTGGACACGTCTAAGGAATTGGAAGGAGCTGGTGTGGCAGGAGATGAGTGAACAGTGGGGAGAGTGGTAACAGGGAAGGCAGTAGGGGGATACCAACTGTGAGGGGCCATACAGACCATTGTGAGGACTTTGACTTCAATTCTGGGAAACTATTGAGGAGTTCTGAGCAGAGGAATGCAGAGGAATGCCATGATTTGACTTTAAGCAAACTATTTTGACACTGTGGTCCAGGCAAAAGACCTGGTGGCTTGACTAACAAGATAGTAGGAGAGCTTATGAGAAGTGGTTAGATTCTAGATGCAATTTTTAAGCCAGAACTGATAGAATTTGTTATTCAGATCGTTGTTTACCTTATGTTATTATATACAGTGAATGGCAGAGGGATTCCTTCCTGTAGTCATTGATTCTGAATTGGATTCTAATACATTTAGATTACTCACCGAAAAATAAGTAATTTTAAGGTAAATATTAATAATTGCATAGACTCCTTACCCAAATCACTGGTTCTTCCTAAACACAGACTTAATGGCCAACTCTTGTGCCATACAAAAGACACAAACCATGTTCTGCAGAACCACCCTACCCCACCCAACACAAGAGGCTTCAGGTTTTTGAGGGGAAAATGACTTGTGTTCCACTTTAAGTTCACAGTCTAGCTGATGAAGTAAAATTCCTGGACACAGAGACACACCACAGACTCCTACTCCTACTGAGAGATCCCTGAAAGTCATGAGAATCACAGCTGGAACAAACCATTGTCTCAGATGGGTGTGTGTTCATGCATATACAGGTGTGTTGAAGGGATGGCAGGAAGTAATTAACAACTGCTATACTAATTTTAGTCTAAACATGTACATAAGTCGTTAGAAAAGGCAAAGCTGAGATGATTGCACAGAAAAGGTGAAATGTAAGCTAGGACTGGAAGGATTGGTAGGCTACGAATAGCTGGAGATGCAGAAGCAAAAGACATTGTTGAGTTTCTTCTGTGCCTTCTCGTACCCTTTCGCTAGACAGTATTATTTAGTGATGCTCTATTAGGAAAACCAGCCTTAGGAAGCTGTGTCATTTCTACTCTGAAGCAGTAAGTTGAAGTTCAGCCTTTAGAGTAAACTAATCTTTGGTTTGATTAGCTACCCCAGTTTAGTGGTGTTAGACTCTGCTCTTCTTTTTGGATCATTATAGAACAAAGAAAATCTTCTTGGGCAAATCTTTTTTTTTTTTTAAATAATTTATTAGTTTGGGATCACAAAATGTAGAGAAGACACGAAGCAATGCCTGTGACCCCTTGGCTGAAATGTCTCTTCCAGAGACACTTTTTGGGCATTCTTTCACATCCTAACAGCTGTAGAGTATAGTATCTGACCACGTGGGAAACTTGAACAGACACCCTTTAAGTCATGGGGGTCACTTCCAATTAAGTCTCCCAGCTTACTTCTGCCAATATTGCAACTGCATTGGTTGTTCAACTGTTCATGTCTTTAAAATCTCACGAACCAATAGGCTGCAGACCAATGATGGCCTGCACAGCCCTTAGAACTGCCTACACTGACTAATGCCCCTCAGCTATACCTGATCTGCTTGTGGCACCTGCATGGCAGCCCCTGGGGGGCCCCCACATCCTAGGGTGGCGATGGAGGAAGGGCAGGCCAGGCCAAGCATGAAGAATAAACAGTCAATTTTATTGGGCTCAGACTAGGAATCCATGAAGCTTCAGGACCTCTGTGAATTTGTTAGTTTTCTTCTCAATGTTCTTTTCAGCCTGCTTCCATAGCCTCGTGAGCTGCTGCTTTTTCTGATAGTGGATCTTGGCTTTCCCCTTTCTCTTCTCCTCCAGTGTGGCCGTTAACCACCTGGTACTTCCAGCCAACCTCATGAGCCAGGCGCCCTAGGTAGGCAAACTTCCAAGTAAGCTTCAGACACAACTTTGAGGGCAGTAGGAACCACCATCTGCTTTCTTGTCATAGGGTCGTGGGATCCCATCAAATACCTTGAGGTGCTCCAGAGCATCCTGGCCCTGCTTGGTCTTGGGGGGAAGCATGCCTTGCACAGTCTGCCAGAAGATGCGGCTGGGGTTTGGAAGTGCCACAGGAGGGGTTGGTGTTCATCCCCCTGGGGAGAAAACCCAGGTACTTCAACTTACTTCTGTGGCAATTGCCAGAAATATTGATGCCCTCACAGCACACGACCACAGCCTTCTAGCCCAGAAGCACCTGCTTGGCCACAATGGCCTCCGGGCAGCCCAGGAGATGGCCTCGGCCATTGAGCGCCAGGACCTGCCCTTCCACCATCTTTGGTAGCCACCTGGAAAGGAGGGCAAATTTTGAAATTAAGAACATAGTGGCAGTGTGGTCCATATCCTGTCCTTTGTTTTTATTCTTACACTTGTCCTTCGACCAGTCTTCCCTCCCATCCTCTCTGTTTGCACTCAGCTCTCCTATAACTCCATACATGTATTTCTAAAATTACCAAGTTATGTAAAATCACAACCAGATGCTTTATGGAAAGGACACATGGGTTAGAAACCCACCAAAATTTCATCAATGACTCAAACAAGAATATCAGTTCAGTTCAGTCGCTCATTCGTGTCCGACTCTTTGCAACCCCATGAATCTCAGCACACCCGGCCTCCCTGTATATCACCAACTCCCGGAGTTCACTCAAAGTCACGTCCATCAAATCAGTGATGCCATCCAGCCATCTCATCCTCTGTCGTCCCCTTCTCCTCCTGCCCCCAATCCCTCCCAGCATCAGGGTCTTTTCCAGTGAGTCAACTCTGCCCACGAGGTGGCCAAAGTATTGGAGTTTCACCTTTAGCATCATTCCTTCCAAAGAACACCCAGGACTGATCTCCTTTAGAATGGACTGGTTGGATCTCCTTGCAGTCCAAGGGACTCTCAAGAGTCTTCTCCAACACCACAGTTCAAAAGCATCAATTCTTCGGTGCTCAGCTTTCTTCACAGTCCAACTCTCATATCTGTACGTGACCACCGGAAAAACCATAGCCTTGACTAGATGGACCTTTGTTGGAAAGGTAATGTCTCTGCTTTTGAATATGCTGTCTAGGTTGGTCATAACTTTCCTTCTAGGGAGTAAACATCTTTTAATTTCATGGCTGCATTCACCATCTGCAGTGATTTTGGAGTCCAAGAAAATAAAATCTGTCACTGCTTCTACTTTTTCCCCTTCTATTTGCCATGAGGTGATGGGACCAGATGCCATGATCTTCGTTTTCTGAATGTTGAGCTTTAAGCCAACTTTTTCACTTTCCACTTTCACTTTCATCAAGAGGCTTTTGAGTTCCTCTTCACTTTCTGCCATAAGGGTGGTGTCATCTGCATATCTGAGGTTATTGATATTTCTCCCGGCAATCTTGATTCCAGCTTGTGCTTCTTCCAGTCCAGCGTTTCTCATGACGTATTCTGCATATAAGTTTAATAAGCAGGGTGACAATATACAGTCTTGATGTACTCCTTTTCCCATTTGGAACCCGTCTGTTGTTCCAAGTCCAGTTCTAACTATTGCTTCTTGACCTGCATATAGGTTTCTCAAGAGGCAGGTCAGGTGGTCTGGTATTCCCATCTCTTTCAGAATTTTCCACAATTTATTGTGATCCACAGTTTATTGTGTCAAAGGCTTTGGCATAGTCAATAAAGCAGAAATAGATGTTTTCTGGAACTCTCTTGCTTTTTCCATGATCCAGCAGACGTTGGCAATTTGATCTCTGGTTCCTCTGCCTTTTCTAAAACCAGCTTGAACATCTGGAGGTTCACGGTTCACATGTTGCTGAAGCCTGGCTTGGAGAATTTTGAGCATTACTTTACTAGCATGTGAGATGAGTGCAATTGTGCGGTAGTTTGAGCATTCTTTGGCATTGCCTTTCTTTGGGATTGGAATGAAAACTGACCTTTTCAACTCCTGTCGACACCTGAGTTTTCCAAATTTGCTGGCATATTGAGTGCAGCACTTTCACAGCATCATCTTTCAGGATTTGAAATAGCTCCACTGGAATGCCATCACCTCCACTAGCTTTGTTCATAGTGATGCTTTCTAAACCCCACTTGGCTTCACATTCCAGGATGTCTGGCTCTAGGTGAGTGATCACGCCATCATGATTATCTTAGTCATGAAGATCTTTTTTGTATAGTTCTTCTGTGTATTCTTGCCACCTCTTCTTAATATCTTCTGCTTCTGTTAGGTCCATACCATTTCTGTCCTTTATCGAGCCCATCTTTTCATGAAATGTTCCCTTGGTATCTCTAATTTTCTTGAAGAGATCTCTAGTCTTTCCCATTCTGTTGTTTTCCTCTATTTATTTGCATCGATCGCTGAGGAAGGCATTCCTATCTCTCCTTGCTATTCTTTGGAACTCTGCATTCAGATGCTTGTATCTTTCCTTTTCTCCTTTGCTTTTCGATTCTCTTCTTTTCACAGCTATATGTAAGGCCTCCCCAGACAGCCCCATTTTGCTTTTTTGCATTTCTTTTCCATGGGGATAGTCTTGATCCCTGTCTCCTGTACAATGTCACGAACCTCAGTCCATAGTTCATCAGGCACGCTATCTATCAGATCTAGGCCCTTAAATCTATCTCTCACTTCCACTGTATAATCATAAGGGGTTTGATTTAGGTCATACCTGAATGGTCTAGTGGTTTTCCCTACTTTCTTCAATTTAAAGTCTGAATTTGGCAATAAGGAATTCATGATCTGAGCCACAGTCAGCTCCTGGTCTTGTTTTTGCTGACTGTGTAGAGCTTCTCCATCTTTGGCTGCAAAGAATATAATCTATCTGATTTCAGTGTTGACCATCTGGTGATGTCCATGTGTAGAGTATTCTCTTGAGTTCTTGGAAGAGGGTGTTTGCTATGACCAGTGTGTTCTTTTGGCAAAACTCTATTAGCCTTTGCCCTGCTTCATTCCATATTCCAAGGCCAAATTTGCCTGTTACTCCAGGTGTTTCTTGACTGCCTACTTTTGCATTCCTGTCCCCTCTAATGAAAAGGACATCTTTTTTGGGTGTTACTTCTAAAAGGTCTTGTAGGTCTTCATAGAACCATTCAACTTCAGCTTCTTCAGCATTACTGGTTGGGGCATAGACTTGGATTACCATGATATTGAATGGTTTGCCTTGGAAAAGAACAGAGATCATTCTGTCGTTTTTGAGACTGCATCCAAGTACTGCATTTCGGACTGTTTTGTTGACCATGATGGCTACTCCATTTCTTCTGAGGGATTCCTGCCCACAGTAGTAGATATAATTTGGTCATCTGAATTAAATTCACCCATTCCAGTCCATTTCAGTTCGCTGATTCCTAGAATGTTGATGTTCACTCTTGCCATCTCCTGTTTGACCACTCTGAATTTGCCTTGATTCTTGGACCTGACATTCCAGGTTCCTATGCAATATTGCTGTTCCCAGCATCAGACCTTGCTTCTATCACCAGTCACATCCACAACTGGGTATTGTTTTTACTTTGGCTCTATCCCTTCATTCTTTTTGGAGTTATTTCTCCACTGATCTCCAGTAGCATATTGGGCACCTACTGACCTGGGGAGTTCCTCTTTCAGTACCCTATCGTTTTGCCTTTTCACACTGTTCATGGGGTTCTCAAGGCAAGAATACTGAAGTGGTTTGCCATTCCCTTCTCCAGTGGACCACGTTCTGTCAGATCGGTCTCTCCACCATGACCTGCCCGTCTTGGGTGGCCCCACAGGCATGGCCTAGTTTCATTGAGTTAGACAAGGCTGTGGTCCTAGTGTGATTAGATTGACTAGTTTTCTGTGATTATGGTTTCAGTGTGTCTGCCCTCTGATGCCTCTTGCAACACCTACTATCTTACTTGGGTTTCTCTTACCTTGGACGTGGGGTATCTCTTCGTGGCTGCTCCAGCATAGCGCAGCCACTGCTCCTGCAAAGCGCAGCCACTGCTCCTTACCTTGCACGAGGGGTATCTCCTCATGGCCGCCCCTCCTGACCTTGAACGTGGAGTAGCTCCTCTTGGCCCTGCTGTGCCTGCACAACGACCGCTCCTTGGATGTGGGGATATAGGAACCTAATGAAAACAGTGGTGTGATGTTACATATCTTGAATAGCTAAGAAATATGTAAGTACTACAATAAATACAGCATTTTACCTTGCAAAAGACTTGAAGTTTGCTTGTGAAAGTGAACATCAGAAAGGTTGCAGCTCATAAGTCATGGTGAAGTGGTAGAAGGAAGGTTATCTGAAATTGGAAGGAAAATTATACAAACACCAGATGTGGGTTAATGTAGCTTATTACACACTCAGTGAACAGGGGTAGCTGGTCAGTGTTTGAGGGGTGTATGTATATGTGTGTTACATATATTCCTCTGTGGCTTGATTCATCTGGATGCAGTTTTCTGCATTTACCTAATGTTTCTTACAGACAGAATCCTGTAGAAGCAGACATAAAATTCATGTTATGTTCACAGTATTTCCTGATGTATCAATGGCATTGGAATTCTCATTTTCAAAGTAAGCATTGTAGTGGAACCAACTGTACCTTGATGATTAACTAGCACCTTAAGTTCCCCCTACTTTATTATTATTTTCTCATTTTCATATTGTGAAAAAGTATTCTTATTTTTATAAAGACCAATTGGAGCATCTGTCAACCAAACGGTTACTGAATATTGTCTCTTCTCCATGCTGCTTGTCTGGTGTGTAGCAAGTAAAAAAGGTTTTGAAGCCATGGTTTCTGCCCTTAAACAGCTTCAATATAAGGAACCAACCAGAGAGATTAGAAATAAAATGAAAGTTCTTAAAAAGTAACAGTATATTATAGAATTAATACATCAGTGCTAAAGAGATATGGTAAACTAAGGCTCCTTAGAAGATAAAAATTTTCTATCTAGATCTTAAAGTTACAAACATATATTAGAGAAGTAAGGTTATCCCCTTACTAGAAAAGATATGGGAATCCCGAAGGTGTTTTTTATTTTTTCTCTCTCTCTCTGTTTTTCATTCTCATGCTGCAGCCCCCAAGTAATCTTATGTTGGCAACAAAAGCTGCAGTGGTAGTCACCAAGAGCCAAAACACTCAACTCACATGTGCCTTCTTAAGAAAGGAAGGAAAGAAGTACAGACCCAGCTTTCTGGCTATCGGCTGGGAACTAAAAAGTACCAGGGAGATCACAGACAAAGACAGCTTCAGGGAAGGTGACCTCATAAAGTTTTTGTTAAACTTTGGGTCTCATACCCTAATCTGGAAGGAAAGGATCTGAGCCTAATCAGCATATCAAAAACTTTGAGAACTGAAGTAAAAGACCACAGCCCAGATTGACTTCTGGGTGGAGTACACATGGGACAAATATAACAAGTACTGCCACAGTTTTGAAAGGTGAACTGAGATCAGGCCCACAGTCCAGAGAAAGTGGGCTGGAATCCATAACCCAAACCTAATGAAGTCAGTTGCCTGCTAAAACAAATTCATCAACTGTTGTCCATAGAATTTAAGTAACACCCATAGATTCACGCTACTCAGAATGTCCAAAATTCAGTTCAGAACTACCTGGTAGAAGAAGAAAAAGCACAACTTGCATGGGGTGGGGCGGGGCAGGGGTCAGAAATCCAAAGTCAAGATTGAAATGATGCTGTTAGAGTTATATGACAGAAGAAATTGATGTAAAAAAGAGCCAAATAAATATATTAGAACCAAAAAATATAACCAAAGTTTAAAAATTCATTGAGTAGGCTCAATAGCAGAATGGAGATGACACAGGAAACAGCCAGTGAACTTGAAAATAGATCAGTACAAATTATCCAGTCTAAAGGAGAGGTAGAAAATGACAAAGGGGTTAGGCAGAACAGAGCCTCCGGGACCTGTGAGACAATAATACAGTCTAACATTCATATCATTGGAATCCAAAAAAGGAGGAGAAGCACCAGGCTGAAAAAAAATATTTGAAGAAATAATGTGAACCTTTCCCAAGTTTGACAAAAGACAAACTGACAGATGCAGAAAGCTCCATGAATCCCAATCAGGGTAAACCCTAAGAAATTCACTCTGGAACACATCATAATCTAACTCTGTGTGTGTGTGTGTTGGAGGGGGCAAAAGTTTTAAAAACAATCAGAAAAATGATGTTTTGTAAGAGAAAATGTACTTCCCAGGTGTCTCAGTGGTAGAGTGTTTGACTGCCTGCCAATGCAGGAGACATGGATTCTATCCCTGGGTTGGGAATATCCTCTGGAGGAGGAAATATTAACCCACTCTAGTATTCTTGTCCGGAGAAGGCAATGGCACCCCACTCCAGTATTCTTGCCTGGCAAATCCCATGGACGGAGGAGCCTGGTAGGCTGCACTCTATGGGGTTGCGAAGAGTCGGACACGACTGAGCGATTTCACTTTCACTTTTCACTTGCATGCATTGGAGAAGGAAATGGCAACCCACTCCAGTGTTCTTGCCTGGAGAATCCCAGGGACGGGGGAGCCTGGTGGGCTGCCGTCTATGGGGTCGCACAGAGTCAGGCACGACTGAAGTAACTTAGCAGTAGCAGTATTCTTGTCTGAAAAATCCCATGGACGGAGGAGCCTGGTGAGCTACAGTCTACAGGGTCACAAAGCATGCATAAGGGAAAATGATTCAAATGATGACATATTTCTTATCAGAAACAATATGGAGGCCAGAGGAAGTAGTACAGTGTTTTTAAAGTGCTAAAAGATTATCAACTCACTGTTTTAATCTGCTGCTGCTGCTGCTAAGTCGCTTCAGTCGTGTCCAACTCTGTGCGACCCCATGGACTGCAGCCTACTAGGTGTCTCCGTCCATGGGATTCTCCAGGCAAGAACACTGGAGTGGGTTGCCATTTCCTTCTCTAATGCATGAAAATGGAAAGTGAAAGTGAAGTTGTTCAGTCGTGTCCGACTCTTAGCGACCCCATGGACTGCAGCCCACCAGGCTCCTCCATCCATGGGATTTTCCAGGCAACAGTACTGGAGTGTTTAATCTAGCCCCCCCAAAATCTTTTGGAGTGAAGGTAAAAGGAAGACATTTTCTGATGAGGGAAAGGTAAGAGAATTCATTGTCAGCAGACCTACTCTGAAAGAATTGTACTAAGTTACTCAGACAGAAGGGACATGATACTGGAAAGATACCTAGAACGTCAAGAATGAAGGAAAAGGGCTTCCCTGGTGGCTCAGCAATAAAGAATCCGGCTGCCAATGCAGGAGACACAGGTTCAGTCCCTGATCTGGGAAGATCTCACATGCCATGGTGCAACTAAACCTGTGTGCCATAACCATCTAGCTTGTGCTCTTGAGCCTCTGAGCCACAGCTACTGAGCCCATGTGCTGCAGCTACTGAAGCCCACATGCCATAGAGCCTGTGCTCTGCAACAAGAGAAGCAACTGCAGTAAGAAGCCCAAGCACTGCAACTGAATAGTAGCCCCCATAGTAACAAAGACCCAGCACAGCCAAAAATAAATAATTAATTAAAAAGAAAAAAGAAGGAAGGAAAAGGAAATGGTAAATATAATAACTATTTTTCTTGAGTTACTTGAAATATTTTTGATAGGTGAAAGCAAAAATTATAGCATTTTCTACCAGTTTTCAGTGTGTGTAGGTCTAATTTATGAGACAACTACAACATCAAAGGAAGGAGGGAAAAGGGACCTATGTGGGTTTTTACGTGGTAAATTTTTACCATGTATTACATTTACATGGTAAATTTTTAATTCTAAAGTATATATATTGTCATCCTTAATGATGAACTTTACAAAAAGATGTTGTCAAAACCACAATTAATTAAATAATAAAAAGATGTTTGAATAACCCCAAAGACGGCAGGAAATAGAAAAGAGAAAGGAAAAGTAGAACAAATAATAAAATAGTACACCCAAATCCAAACATATCAATAACTGCATTAAATGCAAATGTTCTAAATGTGTTTATACCAATTAAAAGAAATTATCAGAATGTATTTTTTAATGATGCAAGTATTATAAAATGTCTTCAAGAAACTAACTTCAAATATAATGGTATAGGTAGGTTAAGGGAGAAAATGGCAAAAGATATACCATGCAAACACCAATGAAAAGAAAGAGTGGCTGTGTTAAAAGCAGAAAATTAGACTTCAGAGCAAAGAAAATTACTTATAATAAAGAGGGATTTTACATAATGATAAAAGAGCTAATTCACTAAGACGAGAAAACAACCCAAAATCGTATGTACCTAACAACAGTGCCTCAAAATGGTGGCACCTGAAGCAAAAGCTGGCAGAACTGAAAGGAGAAACAGACAATCCATAATTATACGTGGCAACTTTTAACACTCCTCTTTCAGTAATTGATAGAAATACTGGACAAAAAATCAGCAAGGATATAGAAGAACTGTCAACCAATGGGATTTAATTGATATATACAGAACACTCCACCTGTCGATAGCATGATCAAGATTCTTTTCAAGTGTACATGGAACATTCAACAAGATAGACTATATGATAGACTATATTCTGCGTTATAAAAACAACCTTAATGAATTTAAAATAATTGAAATCATACAGAGTATATTCTGTAGCCATAATGGAATTAAACTAGAAGTCATTAAGAGAAAAGTAACCAGAAACTCTTTAAGTTCTTGGAAATTAAGCAACACACTTCTAAATAACCCAACGGTGAAAAAAAGGTCCCAAGGAAAATTAGAAAATATTTTGAACCAAGTGAAAATGCAAATGCAACATATCAAACAATGATTGAGACAGTGTATATACTATGGTGCCTATTGTAATGCAGAGTAGACCAATTACCAATATTTATGCATCATAGACACACAAAATCTGTAAAATACTCAAGTAGTAAGTGTCAAGGGATTGTTTATTGACCCATTGGTAATATAAGTGTGTTCATTTGGCAGTTAACTATTAAATAATCATGCTGTCAGAATCGGGTGAGGTTCAAAGGGGAAAAGTAAAAAACTGTATAGTAGGATGATGCACTTAGAGGGAAATTGATAGCATTAAATGTTTGTATTAGAGGAAAAGAAAGGTATCAAATCAATAATGTGAGTTTCCACTTTCAGAAATTTTTTTGAAAAGCAGAGCAAAATAAGCCCAAAATAAACAGAAGAAAAGAGATAGTGAAGATATATTAGTTAAACTGAAAGAATAGAGAAAATCAGTGAAACAAAAACATGAATATTTGAAAATATCTATAAAATTGATAAGCACCTAGCAAGGCTGACAGATTTTAAAAAAGTAAAGATACAAATTGGCACTATCCAGAATACTAGGCCTCCACAGATTTTAAAAGGATCAGGGAATACTAAACATATTTGACAGTTTAAGAGTAGTGGACCAATTCCTCAAAAATCGGAAACTATAAGAATTCATCCAAGATGAAATGGATTACCTCAATAGTCCTATATTTGTTAAAGGAAGTAAATTCATAATTGAAAAAAAATTAAGTTGGAGGAATCAATAATCAATTGTAAGACTTAAAGCTACAGATATGAACAGTGTAAAATTGGCAAATGGATAGAAACCTAGACCCACAGAATAGATAGACTCAAACAAGTTTGGCCAATCGATTTTTAACAGCGATTCAAAAGAATTTAATGAAGAATGAATAGCCCTTTCAACATGTAATGTTGGAAAAAGTTGGACATTCACATTCAGAAAAAATAAACTTTGAGCTAAAATCTTATACAAATATTAGCAAAGTATATCATGGCTCTAAGTGCAAAACTATAAACTTTAAGAAGTAGTACATAAGAGAAAATCTTCATGACCTCAGACTAGGTGAAGAATTCTTAAACATGAGATAAAAATGATCAATTTAAAAAAGGAAAAATCACTTGAACTTCATCAAAATAAAAACTTACTCGAAAAGACACTATTAAGGGATAGAAATGACAAGTCATAAACTTGGAAGAAATGTTTACAAATCACATATCCAACAAGGGACCTGTGTCTAGTATATATATAAAGAACTCTCAAAACTCAGTTAAAAGAAAACCACTCCAATTTAAAAATAAACAAAAGACTTAAATGGATTCTTTACCACAGAGAACATAAGGATGACAAATAAGAATGTGAAAAGTTGTTTCATTATTAGCATCAGGGAAATACAAATTGAAACCTTGACAAGATAGCATTCCATACTCACTGGAATGGTTAAAATACAAAATACTGACAGTACCAAGTGCTTGTGAAGACGTGGAACAACAGGAAGCTTCATGCTTACTTTGCTGGTGGAAATGTAAAATGGTGCTGCCAGTCTGAAAAACAGTTTGTTTCTCATAAAGATCAATATATACTTTCTGTATGACCTAGGAATCCTCTTGGGTATTTACCCTAGAGAAATGAAAAATTATAACCATGTAAAAATCTGTGCAGAAATGTTTCTAAGGAACTGAATTCATAATAGCCCCAAACTGGAAACAACTCCCAACACACTTCAGTGGATGAATGAATAAAGTGTCGTGCTTTCATACCATGGAGTATTACTTAGCAATAAAAAGGATAAGATTACTGATAACATAGAGCAACTTGGATGGGTCTCAAAGCTATTATGCTGTGTGAAAAAAAGCTCGACTCAAAAGACCATATAGTGTTTAATTCCATTTAAGTGGCATTGTTGAAATTTCAGAACTGTAATGATGGAGAACCAGTAGTTGTCGTGGATTAGAGAATGGTCTGAATACAAATGGGCAACAAAAGGCAGTTTTGGAACTGTTGTGTATCCTAGTTGTCATGGATGTTACATGTGTTAAAAAATAATAGAACTATACCATATATACTCTCCCAAATTAATCTCACTGTGAAATTTTTTAAAGTAAAAATGAAAGAAAAATTTCTGTGGCCTGGTGATAACATATAACTCTACTTCGAGGATGTTGTTGTTTAGTTGGTAAGTCTTTTCCGACTCTGCAACCCCATGAACCGTAGCCCACAAGTCTTCTCTGTCCATGGGATTTTTCAGGCAAGAATACTGGAGTGAGTTGCCATTTCCTTTTCTAGGGAATCTTCCCTAGCCAGGATCAAATCAGCGTCTCCTGTTGGCAGGCAGATTCTATACCACTGAGCCACTAGGGAAGCCCAGGGATTGAACCTGTGTTTCCTGCATTGGCAGGCGAATTTATTTACCACTTCAAGAATAAATCTTTTCAAATACAGGGATATATGTGGAGACATAGAACTAAGGGAGCTCCTTTTACACAAGTTAAATGAATTAAATATCTGGCATTGAGGTTACATGACAATAAGTCCCAACTCCTGCCACCTTGTAAACACAGTTCACATAAATATAATAGATATGTTATTGAGAGCCCCTGCAACGCTTTTTGTCAAGGAATCTACACAAGGAGAAAATATCAAGCTATGACAAAAATCTCTTTTGAGGAACAAGACATTAATATTCTCATTTTGCTAAAGTAAAAACAAAGGAAGGTCTTTCCTAAGCCCAGCTTTTGGGATGGGATAGATTTGGGAGTGGCAGGCCATATGCGAGTTCTAACTATTTAAATTATAAAGTAAAGCCTTGAAAACATGACAAAGTTTTGAATAGGAAATTCTGGATTTTAGAGCAGCATGTTTTTTGTTTTTAAAAACAATGGTAGGGGACTTCTCTGGTGGTCCAGTGGTTAAGAATACACCTTGCAATGCAAGCAATGCAGTTCTATCCCTGATCAGGGAACTAAGATACCACATGCCTCAGAGCAAGTAGACCCTCGTGCTATAACTGCTGAGCCCCGCAAGCTCTGGAGCCCATGTACCACAACTAAGACCTGATGCAGACAACTAAATATTTTTTAACGTAATCATTAAAAACGATGATCGACCTCAGGAAGCTCTGTTTTCTTTCGAGCAGTATAGGCATGTATTTGCTTATAGTTACCATTCTTCTGTCTTGTTTATTGAGGGATACATAGCTTCATGGAGAGCTGGTTTGTTTTCTCTTCATCTCCCCATTGCCAGTGTTCTGGAACCCCTTTCATGAACATGCCCTTCCTGTCAGGTAAAGGTAATCATTTAAAAACAAACAGACCACAAAAAGAAGAGCATCGATTCGAAATTTTTGTAGTAATTGAAAATGTAAATTAGTTTCAGTCATGTTCCTTTTGTTCTCCTGGGGTGAAATTACTGGTTAAGGTTATCTTACTTTCACAACTCTTAAACAGTGTTTCTGAGTGAGGTGGAATAGATTATGGTGTAGTCATATTGGTGGGCAGGACCTTCTACAGGCCTGTGCATGACTGAATGCTCCAGCTGCCTCCAGACTTCTGCCCACTTAATGCCAACTTTAAAGGGGGACAATATTCCAATAAACATGCTTTCTTTTATTTTATTTTATTTTATAATGGTTGTGATTTACACTGTTCCATATCCCTGGTGGCTCAGATGGTAAAGAATCTGTCTGCAGTGCATGAGACCCAGGTTCAGTCCTTGTGTCGAGAACATCCCTTGGAGAAGGGAATGGCAACCAACTCCAGTATTGTCTGGAGAATCCAATGGAAGAGGAGCCTGGTACGCTACAGTCCATGGGGTCGCAAAGAGTCGTCACGACTGAGGCGACTTAGCATACACGCGTATTAGGCTTAGCAAATCCATATCTGTATCTTCAGCTGATGATATATGAATTGGCCCTTTTCATTTCTTCACAAAACTAATGGGCCTATTTGGAGAACCTAGGACTCTAGCTCCTACATTCTGCATATACATCCTGGGATTTTATTAGCATTAAAAAGAGTTTGAAATTGTATTCTATGGGTGAGGGCCCTGACCTTATTCAAAGATACCGCTGGAGTATTTCTACTTTTATCTGTTTTATTTATGAGATTGCTCTGTTAAAGTTCATGTATAACAGTAGTTCAATTGCTGAGAAAATGTTGGTAAACCACTCACCTGGGCAGATGAAATTCACAAATAATGAGAACTTAAATTTTTAACCAGTCATCTCCACTTCCCATCCAAGTCTTTAGTATTGCTTAAAAAAAATTTGCCTGATTTAATGCTTTATTTACTTGATATTGGAACAGTGTTTATTGAATACCTACTATATGCCAGTACTATATTTCAGGAAGATGTGTTACTTTTTCTCACTTTACTGGTTGAAAAACTGCTGAGAAGTGAACTGGCCCAAAGCCAGAAAGGGGAAGAACAAGGAAGTAAACCAACTGCATCTGAATAATTGAGCACCACAGTGTGTATATCGGCGGTGACTCAAGTAACATAGGTGAGTGTTGACAAATGATTTGAGAGAAACAGACCTGCTGGAGTTCAAATCAAGATACTTCTGTTACAGTCTTCAAGGATTACAGAGCAAGTGGAGTCAGCAGGAATGCAGAAGAAAGAAGATACTTTTTCATATCAGTGCCGCCTGCTCAGGACGCAGAAGATGCAGGTGTAACATAGGTTTAGGAAGGTTCATTATTAATCCTTGAAGTTTCTGTGCAAACCCCAGATAGAGTATGATAAAGCATGTGAGTTAAGACAGAAAAACAGTAGAATACCGTCTCAGTCTGTTGCATCTGGGATGAAGCCAATCCCAGGAACCTGAGGACAGTTTTTAAAGGAGGAGAGAGGACATGAGTGGGATATATTATCAAAGGACACCCCATGATTTGAGACCTAGGTGTATAGAGCCTGGATAGGATTTTTGTTTCTGTTTTTCTCATTTTACCAGATATAATTTCCTAGATTACAAATCTTTTTCTTTAAGTTACAAGAAATTACTAGTTTCCTTCCTTTTAGGAGAAAGTAGTCAAGAGAGAACACATCGATGACTATGCATTTTGTTCCTAGGAAAGTCCATTAGCCAGTTTGTGCTTTGCTTGTTTTAACACCTCTGTATGGAATGGTTTGGTTTCCTGTTGTAAGTAGAAGGTGGCCTAGATAAGCTTTCAGTAGAAAAGACCAGGTCTTGAATACAAGCAAGCCTAGTTTCTAATTAAACAAATGTCTAAGACTGTAATTTCTAATGCAGTGTAGAAAGAAAGGGCAAAGAGCAGCCAAACTAGTTTTTATTGGCTCTGTTTTTGTGGTTCTAATATAATTCTGGCAAGTTGGAAGAATTTAGAAGAGGAATTAGTGAATTACATGTGCATGTATATTAATACTCCCTTTGTTACTTTTTTTTCATTGTCAAAATTAATTTACTGACATTTGAAAAGTATAACTATAGTGACTTGTTACTGAATAGGTTCTTGTACAAAACATCAAAAACAAAATCATAAGACATCTACCATGTGTTTTTTGGATGTGTAATGAGTTTCAGTACCTAAATTAGCTACCTGAAATTTCCTATAGAAATTCCAAACCATATCAGTAAAAGAATTACTTCTTATCTTGTATTTTGATAATGGGTGGTTAGCATGGGGAGTCTATGGCCTTAAAGCCTAATGGCCATGTTAGATGTAAGATATATGGATTTATTTCATTGACTAAGACAACTAGAACAGCATCATGACCAAACATAGTCTGACCAGTTGAACTGAATAGTAACAAGAAGTGAATCTTAACTAATGAACTAGGAGAACAAGGAGGGCATAAATGTTAAGTCTGTTTATACCCAATGTATTTCTCTCTTCTATGGTGGCATCAATTATAAGACATACCACTGATATAGTAACAGCATTTCAGAGGAAAAGAAAATTTTTAGCAAAGACAACAATTCATAAGACAAATCTTTGTTTCAGAAACATTCAAAGTGATGAGAGGTGTCTTAGAATCAAGCAAGAGTGTTATTGAGTATAACACTTAAATGATAACTAAGGCAAACTGAGTGCTTACCATGTGTCAGACTATACACTTGTGCTATGCTAAGTCACTTCATTCGTGTCCAACTCTGCAACCCTATGGACCATAGCCCGCCAGGCTTCTTTGTCCATGGGATTCTCCAGGCAAGAATATGGGAATGGGTTGCCATGCCTTCCTCCGGGGAATCTTCCAAACCCAGGGATCAAACCCATGTCTTTTATATCCCCTGCATTGGCAGGCAGGTCCTTTACCAGTAGTGCCACCACTTGTGCCAGATACTTAATATTCATTATTCAATTTAATCCTCACAATAGTCGCATGGGTCTTTTACAGATGAAGAAACTGAGGCTTGGAGAGGTTGCTCATCCTGGGACTTTACCTCCAATAAATGTCACAGCCAGGATTTGAAGGAGAGAGCCTGTCAGACTCCAGAATCCACACTGTTAACCACTGTTGGGTGCATTTACTGTTTATCATTAAAAGCTGTGGTACATATACACAATGGAGTATTACTCAGCCATTAAAAAGAATACATTTGAATCAGTTCTAATGAGATGGATGAATCTGGAACCTATTATACAGAGTGAAGTAAGCCAGAAAGAAAAACACCAATACAGTATACTAACGCATATATATGGAATTTAGAAAGATGGTAACATAACCCTGTGTACAAGACAGCGAAAGAGACACTGATGTATAGATCAGTCTTATGGACTCTGTGGGAGAGGGAGAGGGTGGGGAGATTTGGGAGAATAGCATTGAAACATGTATAATATCATGTATGAAACAAGTCGCCAGTCCAGGTTCGATACACGATACTGGATGCTTGGGGCTGGTGCACTGGGACGACCCAGAGGGAGGGTATGGGGAGGGAGGAGGGAGGAGGGTTCAGGATGGGGAACACAGGTATACCTGTGGCGGATTCATTTCGATATTTGGCAAAACTAATACAATATTGTAAAGTTTAAAAATAAAAAAAAAGAAAGAAAAATTGAAAGTAGTCAGCGAAGTTCTTTCCAAAATCTGCCTCTTTGACTTCCGTGAAAGTAGTAACTGACCTCCAACAATAACAAACAAAACAAAAAGCACTCCACCCTTTCTTGAATATTCCTCAGCATCATTTTTTAAGTTTACTGATATGTGAGCCTGTGATATTCTGTGACTATCATTTTAAAACTGCATTCATAGCTACAATTTCTGTCTTCTAATAGCTTATAAGGTATATAACCTCATTATAGGCTTATATACAGAGACAGTAGAAGAAAAGACTATCAAGATACATTAAGGGCTTTTTGTAGCTAAATTCAACCGCCAAAAAAGATGTAAAGCAAACATATGCTACTGTTTGAGGCACTGTTGTCATCCTTGTTTTACAGATAAGGAGGTGGAGAGTATAGTTTTCGATGCCTTGCCCAAGATCACATATCTGCTAAATGTTAGAGGCAGAATTTGAACCCATACTGGTTCCAGAGTCTGTGCTGTTAACAACCACACCATACTTGCCTTATCTCGTATTTTCACATTTAACAGCTTACAGTGCCTTGGCTTTACTTAGAACTTTTCTTCTAAAGAACTTATGTTTTTGGCGTCTTCATCCTCCCTATGCCAGGATCTTGGGAGTCCTGAGGTATTTATGATAAGATGTCTATCCTCAAGGAGATTACAGTACTTTAAACAGAACTACTGGGATTTCCCTGGCAGTCTAGTGGTTAAGAGTTCACTTTCCCATGCAGGAGGCAGGGGTTTGATCTCTGGTGGGGCACTCAGATCCCACATGCCTCACGGCCAAAACACCAAAGCATCAAACAGAAGCAGTGTTGTAACAAATTCAATAAAGACTTTTAAAATGATGCACATCAAAAAAATTTAAAAATAAACAGAACTGCTATAAGTTGTAAAGAGATTAAAAGCAAGGAAATACTTTATCCTATTTCAGCCTATAGGAGAGATAGAAATCAAGTCTTCATTTTTTTACAGTGATTGGTACTGAAATCTTACCACCCTTCCTTTTTTAAAAATTTGCTTACATAATCAGTGACTTTTACTTAGGATCATAAGAGTATATTGTTTGGCCTTGGCTTTTGAATGAAGTTCACAAAATTAAAAAGGAGAAAAAAATGTCAAGTTCTTACAGGTGCCTACTTGGTTTACTTCAGGAAGCTTCCCAAAGGCAAGTGTTCATAGCTAAGAAAAAGTTAAAAGACTCACTACCAGTTAGTTAGCGCTCACTGTATGTCAGGTAGTGTACTAAATGTTTCACACATACTATGTCATGTAATCCTGGTAACAGTGCTTTAATGGGGTGCATCCGCCCCATCTTCATTTCTCCGAGCCTCAGTTTTTCAATTTGTAAAACAGAAAAGGAAAGCTTCTTTATGTTCTAAAAGGAATTTCTAAACCCATAAAAATTTTTTCTGAAGTGCGTGCACAGAGATCTGTGTGGAACATAAACTTTTAAGAACTTAGATTTTTATATCTTTCTGCTCAAAGGTACATTTTCTGAAAGGTGCATCTTAGAATGAAGGAGAGCAAAAATTAGAAAATTAAATTGACACAGTTAGACTTTAGGTTCCCAGTTCAACCATGATACATGTTGGAAAACTTTTGACTTGGCTTGGTCAGTTTCTCCTTGCAGTCTGCACCTCCAGCCCCCAAGCCAGTGCCCTTTGCTTTTGGCCCTGTGCTCCTGCCACTTTTACTCATAGTGGGCTGTGCCCTAAACATGGCATCACTGTAGCCTAACAGTGTGAGTGAGGTACCAGGTGCTTATAATACACTGCTTCTCTGGTGCACTGAGTATTTCAGGTTGAAAACTAGCCACAAAAGAACTGATTAACACACAGAATGACATTGTTGAAAGTGTATGAATGAAAAGTGGCATATGACAAAGATCAAGGGGCTTGGACATTGAAAACCTGGGAACAAGTCTTGGCTCTGCCCCTTACTAGCTGCATGACCTAGGGCAAGTCCCATAACCTATTTGAGTCTCAGCTTCCTTATCTGTAAAATGAGGATAATCAGAATGGCTTGTTTATTTATTGAAGATCAAATGGGAGAAAGCATAATGCTTGGGAGATGGAGCTGAAAACTGAAAAGTGTCAAACGCATATTAATACATCATGCTAAACTTCTTCAACCCTCTCCTTTAGCACAGTGATTTAACACATTGATAACATCTGGGAAATCTCTGTTCACTTTAAATAGCATGCACATATAGACTTTAAAATTGTACCTCAGATAATCCTATACCAGCATTTCAGGCAAAGATTTAAGATGCCATTTGGCAATAAAAAATATTGATTCTAGTCACAAACTGTCACTCTAATTTTGACTCCACTGGTTTTTCTAAGAGGTTTGCAAACTGGCCATTAGTGCTCCGTTCACTGACCAGATCTGGGATCATGAACAGGTGACTTCACCTTTGATGAGCTCTGTCAAATAAGGACAACAATTTTAACTTCCCACCTACCTGACAACTTTTGTGAGGACTGAATACTTTGAAAAGCCTAACATTATTATATAAATGCAAGGGACGCAAATTTTAAAATGAGTATAATCATCTGAGACCTCTGTAATGTAAGAATTTAAACACTCAAATAATTCTGTTAGGAAATGCAAGGTAAACATGCCATTAAAAAGTTACAGAGAGCAGCTACTGTGAGAAGCAGGTAGATAAATGGAAATATCCACATTTGACTGCAATGTAGTGTTGGAAAAGTCACACCCACACCAGGCTATAAGCTCCTGTGATCTTATCCTATTTCCCTTTCTCTGATGTAGCCTTAGCAGCTGGAATAGTGTCTGGCCTATTTTAGATGCTCAATTTGTTGAATGAATGCACAGCAGTCTTATGTGCTTGGTGAGTAGTGGTGTGAAGGGAGGCTGACTTTGGCTTGGCTTGGATCAGCTATGACAGCCTTCTCCTGTCTTGTCCATCTGAGGCAGAACTTGTTCTGAGATGTCACCAAAGCCAGAGTACACCTTAACAGCCTGGTCAGATTACAGTTAAGTTTTTGTCCTAAATGCTGCATCACTTTATTTACAGTAGCCATGTGCATTTATTTATTTTAGTAGCTGTTGATATTGCTCATCATAGACCCTTTGGTGCCAGTTAATAAGAATATTAGAAAGCTGACCAAACATTCTAGATTTCAGTTTTGCCAAATTTTTGTGGATGGGTTGGGAAGTGGTAGAGAATATTTATTTTAGCCAGATTAGATATATTTGGGTGAATGTGCCAGGGAAAGAAAGTCAAAGTAGTTTTCAGTTCAGTTTAAATCTAGAAAGAAACCCTAGAAAACTCATTAATCTAGGAAACCCTTTTATCCAAATAAGATTTCATGCAGAATTCCCAACTATAAAAAAGATGAGATTTTTATAGCTTATAACTTATTTTTCAGTGAGAACACCAGCTAATATGTTGGGATCTTACACGTCTTAAAATTTGGGAGGTAGTACATGTGAATACACCTGTCTTGAATTTTTTACAGTGAATATATAATCAGTGAAATCAGAATCAAACATTTGGAGAACCCTCCAAGGCACATGAATTGAACATACTTGAAAAACACTGATCTTGCCCTACTCATTCTTACTATAGATATGGAGGTTGAAACTATAATATTCAGAACCTCATTCTGTCTCCTCATTTTGCTTCTTGGTGTGGTGATGTTAGTAACGTGAATGAATCTGAACAAAGTTAACTACCTCAATACTTCCAGATATCAAGGGTTTCTCTTACTTACATAAATGTTTCTAGGCCATTTTATAGCTCTGGTGAAATCCAAAGTGACTTACCAACCTTATTTTTATATTATTATTTCTTCTAGTTAGAAATTTATATTTACATTTCTCATTGTGATGTTAATACATGATTATATGTAGCATGGGGGCTAATTGAAATCTTTTGGGTTTTTTGTGGGGCTTTTTTGGCATGATGTTAACCTTGAAATACAGCATTTAAAAAAGGAAAACTTCTGAAGAGAGGGCAATAAATTCAAGGTAGAATCCTAAAATTGTCCTCAGTCCCAGTGAAGACAACATGACCAATATTTGGGTATTTCAACATCTGTAGCATTAAAGCCAGCCCTATCTCCTAAGATGGAAATTGCCATGTGCAGAATGACTTGATAGAAAATGGTGTACATTCTATATAATCTTCTAACAGCAGAATGCGACCAGTGGCACTTCCCTAAAAAAAAATAAATTACCCGAAATTTGCAGCACATTCATATTCAATTTCATCACAGCAGATGCTCATTAGTATGTTGTTATTAATTGGTATTCACTTTAGGTTTTGTTTAAAACGAAGATAATAATTAGGTTTTAATTACTGCATCATTCGTTGGGGGGGGGTGTCTGTGGGGAGAGGCAAAGAGTGAAATGCCTCTTGAAGCATTGAAATAGTTCCTGATGCTTATTCAGCACCGTGTGCTGCCAAAGACTTTGAAAAATAACTTCATCTTCACCAAAAAATAGGACTAGGATTATAAAATGAAGAAATTGCTGTCTGTGTGGCTTTTTTAAAATAAGCCCATCGTTATCAAGAACTCACTGTAAATTGTCTACTTGATGGACATACTGAATCAGATGATAATGTGCACTACTATTCTTTCTAATCAAATTACTAAAAAGACTTCTTGGAAAAGTAACCCTCACAAGCAGCTGATTAATGAAGTGGTGGCAATGTTTTGTATTAGAACTAATTGAAGTAATCCAAATAAGTTATTTCTGTAGCCTATGGAAATAATTTCCTTTGCAAAGAAGTACATTGGAGTTGGCAAACCAGTATTTTTTCACCCTCTCTTGTTCTATATTTACAGAAAAAGCATAAATAATGCAAATAAAATGGGCAGAAAACCAATTTGGGTGACAGAAAAAACAGCATATCTCAATCTTTTCAAGATTAATCTTGATACTAATCAAGACTAATAATTTATATAAGACATAAAGGTGTGTAGAAATTGAAGGATACTGAAATTTTAAAGGCATATCTTAACTAAAACAGTAGAAATAGCAGTTTAATGCGTCCATTAAAAGGGGGTGTTCATAGTTCGAGTTTAAACATATTCCTTATAAACTTTCTAGAGCACCTATTGAGGGCATGGCATTGGGTTTTGCAACTGTGTAGAAATTCAAACCCTCCAGAAGCTGCGCTCTAGTTGGGAAAGTACGGAATATGTCATTCATTAGTGACATACAGGGTGTGCCATTCATAGTGCTCGTGCTTTCCATATGCTCGTGTGTTATATTTTTTTAATTTTTATTGGATTATAGTTGATTTGCAATGTTACTTTCAGGTGCACAGAAAGTGAATCAGTTATACATATATCCACTTCATTTTTTCTAAGATTCTTTTCCCACATAGGTCATTACAGAGTATTGAGTAGAGTTCCCTGTGCTCTACAGCAGGTTCTTATTATGTGTCTATTTTATATATAGTTATGTATGTGTGTGTGTGTGTGTGTGAGAGAGAGAGAGAGGGAGAGAGAGAGATAGATGGAATATTACTCACCCTTAAAAAAGAATGAAATGATGCCATTTACAGCAACATGGATGGACCTAGAGGTTTTCATATTGAATGAAGTAAGTCAGACACAGAAAGATGAATATCATATATCACTTATATGTGGAATCTTTTTTTTTAAGGGTACAAATGAACATTATTAACAAAACAAGTAATAGAAGTAGAGTCATGATATAGAAAATAAATGTATAGTTAACCAGGGTTTGGGGGGTGGGAATAAATTGGGAGATTGCTACATATATACTAATTCATTATCTTTACAGCATTCCTGAGAGGTTTATTTTTCTCATTTTTACAGATGAAGAAATTGAGGTATGAATAGGTTAATTAAGCATTGTGTCCAAGGTCACCCAATCCTTTAAGTGGCAGAACTTAATTTGAGACCAAATACAGTCTGACCCCAGAGCCAGTCTGCCATGGGGTAGATATACACAGGAAACATTAGAAATAATTTCCAAGACTAGTGTCATTAGCCCATATGTTGAGGCTCAGTGAGAGGTGGGAGACAGGTTCCATGAATCCCTTCCTTCTACAAACCTTCCTTGAGGGCCAACCACAAGCCTGGCTCTGGCCTGGGTCCCCACAGTGGAGAGGGGTTACACACGGTCCATGCCCTTAGGAGCTCACATCCTTGGAGGCATGAGGGTGATCGCACTG
>NC_040105.1:22714409-22771909 GCF_003369695.1 Bos indicus x Bos taurus
ACTTGCAGGCACTGTGGGGCTTAATAGGCCTGAGAAAAGCTTTGTTACATAACTTAAAGTATTTGAAAATGTCATGACAAGTGCATGGGTTTTTTTCTCCTACCTGAAAATCACATTGACAACTTTTCTATTACCTGTAAAATATTTAAAAAGGTGAGTTTACACATTTTTCGTATTAGTTACCTATAAAGTGTTTATGTTGTTTGCCATTAAACATCAGCAACATTTTGTTGGTCAGTGCCAGGGCTAGAGGCAACCTCAAGGACATATAGAAGCCTACAAATACTTCTGAATTTCCCACATCGGAATCACAGTGCCCTTGATTTGGTCTTAACTCTTCTGTTCTAGTCATAAGTGACTTCAGTTCTTCCATTTACAAGATAGGCTAGAATTTTTTTTTTTAATGCCTTGACTTAACTTGTTATTTCTGTCTTTGAATATAAAATACTTTATGACTGATGGAGATTTTCAAATATTAGTATCTTGTCTTTAGATGTTCAGCAACACCTTGGGCTATCTCCACAGCTTATTTTCAGTGAGTTAATTAAATTTATAAGAGAAAATTTATTACATAAAGTTGTATATCTACATATATATAAATTAAATTTATATAAGAGAAAAAACTCCTTTAATCCATTAGTAACTAGGTTTTTGAACTTTCTTTCATGACTGGTAGCGTCTACCCCATGTTTATTTGCATATCAACAATAAGTGTTTCTGTTTTACCTCCAAGGATCTTTCCTTAAAGGCCTTAAGCATTTAGAGAATTAAGTACTGTTTGATGAGTACATTGTCCCTTTCTGTCAAGTTTGTTACCTCTTTCTGGGTATCTGTATATTAGAACTCGATCCCCTTTTACTTCTTTCTGAATCCAAATTGATCCCTACTACTACTACTAAGTCACTTCAGTCGTGTCCGACTCTGTGTGACCCCTAGACGACAGCCCACCAGGCTCCCCCATCCCTGGGATTCTCCAGGCAAGAACACTGGAGTGGGTTGCCATTTCCTTCTCCAATGCATGAAAGTGAAAAGTGAAAGTGAAGTTGCTCAGTCGTGTCCGACTCTTCGGGACCCCATGGACTGCAGCCTACCAGGCTCCTCCATCCATGGGATTTTCCAGGCAAGAGTACTGAAGTGGGGTGCCAATTGATCCCTAGATGTTGTTATATTCCTAGGGGATAGATTCCTCTTCCAGACATTTCCAAAATTCTTATCTGAAGGGCTGAATGATGAGCAGTTTTCCGAAAGCCCAGTGACTTGGAGACTTGTAGAAGTGATCTGTAAAGTCACTGGAAACTTACCCTCTGCTTTTTAAAGAACATGGAGGAGTATATGTTGCTCTCCTGGAAAATAGGATGGAACAGAGTAATCACTTGCAAAATTCTTGCTTGGCAAAAAGGGAGAAGTGTTGCTAGAATCTGTATACTCACGCTATTTAGTTATGCTTCACAAGTTTAAGAATTGGGACTTTTTTTTTTGTCATTTGCTTCTAATAAATACCTCTTCAGGAGTTCAGAGCCAAAACAGCATGGAATTACTGACTTGTTTTTACATATCAGAAGGATAAAGAAAATAAAGCAAAAGAAGGGTACAAAATGGATGTCTGACAGAAAGAAATTCATTAAACATTTCAAGTTGCTTTTGCTTTCTTTATGGAGTGTTAATTAGTGTAACTATTTTCCCTTTGATCTTCTGCTTATTTATTATTCTTAAATTGCATCTTTGGAATGAAGGAATTTGGATAGAATTTACTTTGTCTGGACATTTTTGGATAATTTAGTAGTGGTAACTGGTGGGATAGAAATGAAAGGCTAGGTTGTGCCATGGTCCAAGAGCACAGGTTTCCTAACAAATGACATTTGATAAGCTCATACCTAAGAGTCACCTGGTACATGTAAAAATATAAATCCATGGTTCCTACACCCAGAATTTCTAGTTCAGAAGGTATGGGATAAAATTTAAGAAAGTCCCCCCAAACAATTCTGAACACATGATTTGGACAGGTTCTAAGTAGAAGAGATTTGAACACAGGTTGTAATCCATAGGGAACAATTGGAGAGCAAGAATATTCTTACAGTCCATAGGTGAACAGTTACAGGGGAAACTTCCGTTAAGTATAAATTAATATAACATATAAAATTCACTTCTCACTGTATGAGTTGGAGTGAAATGCTGTCTTCTGATTAGCTATTCAAGGGAGATTTGCTGTTAAAAAGAATTGAAAATCTGTGGGATCAAGAGGGCAAATAAATTTATTCAATTTGGACCAAGGCCAGAACACCAATAGATGTTAACATCAAAAGTCCTGTGAAAAATGACAGTAGTTACACACAATTATATTATTGAGAATGGAATCTAAGTATTGTCTGTCAACAAGTGCCCTGAAACTGGCGTGTAAAGTATTTACCGTAGACTCTCCTTTACTCTTGGTACCTAGCAACATTTCCTTTGCTAAGATAGTTTTACCATTTCCATTATAAAGCCCATATTTTGAGGGTTGCAACTGGATGGTGGGTTTAATCTGTGTTTGAAACTTGTCGATTTGACCTGGGGAAAAAATCACATACAAATTATTGGAAAGAGGTTTATTTTTAATGGTGAAAAGTAGCTCTTGTCAAAGCTTTTTCCTGTGCTTTGCTTTTCAAACGAAGGTTTACAGGCCATTAGTCCGTAATGTGAATTAACCCCATTTGGTATTTTTCTCTTTCCTTTAAGATGATAAGGGACTGTTTTTCAGTTTGGTGAAGTATTTACTGCATATTCACTATAAATACATAACATTTTAAAAATCTTATTTCTTTGGGGCTTGGCATTATTATTGTAACTGCTCCAGAATGTACACAGATGGCATAATAGATCCAAAAGTTTTAGAGGAACATAGTGGCAATATATGAAGTAAAAATCCATTTCCATGGTGGCAGCACATAATGGTCCCATTTGCCTGCCTCATCCCAGGGGGGCCTTGGCCTGAGTAGGGATAAGTGAACTGTTTGAGGGAGACATGAATCAATTCAAATCTTTGCCCAGTTGTCTAAAGTAAGTCTGCTTAAAAATAAAGGAAGAAAAAGAGTCTGACTTTTCTCAACTGAGTCTTTTTTCATTTATTCAGCAGCGATAAAAACAGTACATATATATTTCCTATTATTTGTTGAATACCATCCTAAATGTCAGAATAACAAAGATGGTCAATGCGCCCTGCCCTAGAGGAGCTAGGAGCCCTTTGCAGACACAAAAATTCAACTGCAGCTAAGTGTGATAAACCACTGACGTGGTCAAATTGTTTTAGAAGCAAAGAAAGGGATCCACTAACTGCCTTTCTTAATAGACTTTATTTTTTAGCACAGTTGTAGGTTCACAGCAAAACTGAACAGAAGGTACAGATATTCCCCATGTACCTCCTGCTCCCACACATGCACAGCCTTCCTCATTATTGACATCACCCACCAGAGTGGGACAGTTTGCTGAATCTACACTGACACATTGTTATCACCCACAGTCCATACTTGACCTTAGGGCTCACTGAGTCATTCTGTGAGTTTACACAAATATATAATGACATGTATCCACCATTATATTAGATTGGTGCAAAATAATTAGTTTTTGCATTGTTGAAATTTGCCATTTGATATTGGAATACATTCTTAATAAATGTGGTTATGTTACATATATCATTTTAATGTACATTTCTTGCTTTTTTTGAGTCGCTCAATTGTGTCTCACTCTTTGTGACCCTATGGACTGTAGCCTGCCAGGCTCCTCCTTCCATGGTATTTTCCAGGCAAGAATACTGGAGTGGGTTGCCATTTCCTTCTCCAGGGGATCTTCCTGACCAAGGGATCGAACCCGGGTCTCCCACATTGCAGGTAGACTCTTTACTGTCTTAGTCACCAGGGAATCCCAATGACTTATTACTTGCTATTTATTTTGGACTATGGAAATAATGTTAGACAAAAGTAAATTTGAGCAATTTTCTTAATTTTTTAAAATGGGTTTAAATGAGTTTAAAATGGGTTGTAAAGCAGCAGAGACAACTTGCAACATCAACAAGACATTTGGCCCGGGAACTGCTAACAAACGTACAGTGCACCGGTGGTTCAAGAAGTTTTGCAAAGGAGATGAGAGCCTTGAAGATGAGGAGCATAGTGGCTGGCCATTGGAAGTTGACAATGACCAAATTGAGAGCCATCATCAAAGCTGATCCTCTTACACGAGAAATTGCCAAAGAACTCAACGTCAACCATTTTATGGTCATTCAGCATTTGAAGCAAATGGGAAAGGTGAAAAACTCAGTAAGTGGGTGCCTTATGAACTGACCAAAAATCTTTAAAAAAATTGTTTTGAAGTTTCATCTTCTCTTATTCTACACAACAACAATCATTTCTTGATTAAATTGTGATGTGCGATAAAAAGTGGATTGCATATGACAGCTGGTGACAGCCAGCTCAGTGGTTGGACCGAGAAGAAGCTCCAAAGCACTTTCCAAAGCCAAACTTGCACCAGAAAAAGGTCATGGTCACTGTTTGGTGGTTTGCTGCCCGACTGATCCACTACAGCTTTCTGAATCCTGGTGAAACCATTATATCTGAGAAGTAGGTTCAGCAAATCGGTGAGATGCACCAAAAACTGCAACGCCTGCAACTGGTATTGCTCCACAGAAAGGGCCCAGTTCTCCACAACAACACCCAACTATATGATGCACAGCTGCTTCAAAAGTTGAACAAATTTGCCTCATCGGCCATATTCATCTGACCCCTCGCCAGCCAACTACCACTTTTTCAAGCATCTCGACAACTTTTTGCAGGGAAAATGCTTCCACAGCCAGCAGGAGGCAGAAAATGCTTTCCAAGAGTTTGTCAAATCCTGAAGCATGGATATTTACACTACAGGAATAAACAAAGTTATTTCTCGTTGGCAAAAATGTGTTGATTGTAATGGTCCCTATTTTGGTTAATAAAGATGTGTTCAAGTCTAGTTATAATGATTTAAGTGGGCTTCCCTGGTGGCTCAGACAGTAAAGAATTCACCTGCAATGCAAGAGGCCTGGGTTCAGTTCCTGGGTTGGGAAGATCCCCTGGAGAAGGAATGACAACCCACTCTGGTATTCTTGCCTGGAGAATTCCATGGACAGAGGAGCCTGGCAGGCTAGATTCCATGGGGTTGCAAAGAGTCTGACACGATGGCACGACTAACATACATAATGATTTACAAGTCAAGGTCCAAAACCACAATTATGTTTGCATCAACCTAATAGTATCAGACACTGCCCTAAAAATCCTCTGTGCTTCTCCTAGTCACCTCTCTCCCCCTTACCCCTTGGCAGCAGCTGGGTTTTTTGTGTTTTTTTTTTTTTCCTTTTTTTACTGTCTCCGTAGTTTTCCCTTTTCCAAAATGTCATGTGATTGGAATTATATAGGATGTAGCTTTTTCATATTGGCTTCTTTCACTTACTAAGATGCATTTTAAGTTTCCTCTGTCTTTTCATGACTTGGTAGCTCATTTCATTTTTAGCGCTCAAAATATTCTCTTGTCTTTTAGAAAGCAAATAAATGGTTGCTGGTGGGGGAAGGATGGGGGTAAGGGATAATTAGGTAGTTTGGGATTGACATTGACGTGTATGCACTGCTGTATTTAAAATGAATAACCTGCAAGGACCTACAGTACAGCACAGAGAACTCTGCTCAATGTTATGTGGCAGCCTAGATGGGAGGAGTGTTTGGAGGAGAATGGATACATGTATATGTATGACTGAGTCCCTTCAGCTGTTCACCTGAAACTGTCACATTGTTTGTTAATCATCTATACAGGACGAAATAAAAGGTGTAAAAAGATATATATTCTGTTGTCTGGATGTATCACAGTTTATTTATCAGTTAGCTTACTGAGGGACATCTTGGTAGCTTCCAGTTTTCAGCAATTATGCATAAAACTGGTGTAAACATAATCCATGTGCAGGTTTTTGTGTAGACATAAATTTTCAGCTCCTTTGGGTAAATACCAGGGAACAAATTGCTAGATCATACGATATTTAATTTTGTAAAAAACTGACAAACTGAATTCCAAAGTGGCTGTACCATGTTATTTTCCACTGAGCAGTGAATGGGTGTTCCTGTTGCTCCACATCCTCCCCAGCATTTGGTGTTGTTGGTGTTCATATTTTGGCCATTCTAATACATGCGTTGTGGCATCTCGTTGTTGTTTTAACCACCCTTTTCCTGATGGTATATGATTTGAAGCATCTTTTCATATGCTTATTTGCCATTCATATATCTTCTTTGGTGAGATTTTTTTGGCCCAATTTTTAATTGAGCTGTTTGTTTTCTTATCTAAGAGTTCTTTGTATATTTTGGATAACCTTTTTTTTTTTAATCACATCATTTAAAAAAATTTATTCATTTTTAACTGGATGATAATTGATGTTGGCTTCTGCCATACATCAACATGAATCAGCCATAGGTATACGTATGTCCCCTCCCTCTTGAACCTTCCTCCCACCCCATCCCACCCCTCTAGGTTGTCACAGAGCCCCAGTTTGAGCTCCTGGTTTTTGTCAGACAGCAAATTCTTACCAGCTATCTTTTTTACATATCAAAATGTATATGTTTCAGGACTACTCTCTCTATTCGTTTCACCGGCTCCTAAAATACCTAGGATAAAATACCTAGGAATAAATCTACCCAAAGAAACAAAAGACCTGTATGCAGAAAACTTTAAGACCCTGATGGATAACCATCTTTTACCAAATGTGTCTCTGGCAGATATTTTACCTCAGTCTGTGGCTTATTTTTTTATTCTTTTGAACTCTAATTGCCTTTTCACTTTAATGTTTGATTTTTCCTTATTCCTAAAAGCAAAAACAGAAAAACCACTTTCTTTGTTCCTGTTCTGTCTTACCAGATTCTTATCTCCTCTTATTCTGTATGTCAGCTATTTGTAGTAGGATGGTGTGTTAGTCTGCTGTACCTACCATAACATAAATGTATTTTCAGACTGTTCTGGAAGCTAGAAGCCTGAGATCAAGGTATCAGAAGGGTTGCTTCTTCTGAGGCCTCTGTCTTTGGCTTGTAGATGGCTATTTTCATCCTGTCTTCACATGGTCCTCCCTCTGTACCTTTCTGTGTCCCATTTTAACTTAATTAGCACTTTAAAGGCTGTGTTTCCAAATATTGTCGCATTCTAAGGTACTGGGGGTTAGGACTTTAACCCCTCTTCGATAAGAATTTAAGGGTGAAAGAGATACGATTCAACCCATAACACATGGTCTTCTTGGTGAAATTTTCACATGTTGCATTTGTCTCTGCCAGAATAGGGACACCAGGATTTAGGACTCTGTGTTGAAGAAAGGAATTGAAGCTACAGCATAAATGTTAGCAAAAGGCTGGTGCTTTACCTGTGGACTTTTGAAAAGCATCTGTTAGGAAGACTGATTTCTCAGTGAAGTCTCTTTAGGTCTAGAGAGACTATTGTTCAGGTTACCCCTGTTTCTTGCAGAGGGCCATGGGCAGCCTGAGGGCCACAGCCTACTGCACAGTCCCTTTCAGAGGCTGTGCTCCTTGCTTCTCTCAGTATGGTGAAATTCCCAATGACTTCTCGTCTCAAGCTTTTTTCTTACTTCCTTGCTTTGCTGTTTTTTTTCTTAAACTGTCCATTTCTTGTTACCATTGCTCTTCTTTTGTCTTTCCTTTATACATGATGGTCAAGTCTGTAGGTATTTGTTGTTTTTGTTAGTGTCACCAGAATTACGCTAACCCTGTGTAAGGTACTTTATATAGTTTCCTGTCTTCCTTTCCGATGTCCAGCATGGGTCTGCACAGCAGCCCCACGAGGTAACAGTGGATCGTGCCCCATTATATTGATGAAGAAATTGAATGTAGTATAAGCTTCCTTCCTTTGCATTACCGTAGCACCCTGTGAGTGCCCTTCTCATAGGATTTGTCCTGGATTGTTCTTTTCTCTTCCACTGAGTTCATGGAGGCAAAGGGTTGTACCCTATTGATCTGTGCTTTGCCCATAGGGGAGCCAGCTAACTAAATATTTGTTGAAGGAATTCTTACCTCAAAATATGGCCACATAAGCACTTTGAGAACTGTGGAGTAACGAGTCCTAGGAAGCAATTCTGTCCATAAATGGATGGCAGTGTGTTGGAAAGTTCTAAAACTGTACAATAATACATCTATTGCTCACATGATTCATGTGTGCCATAAATTAATGTCACTAAAGTTCCTTGACATTTTTGGATTTAATATCTGTCATTTCAGCTCTTTGCAAGTGAAACTGAAGTTGGGTGATGTCCTAGCTCTCATTTTGTTGATGCCAAATTTGAATCGAATCAAAAGAATGTCAAGTCACTTAACTAATGAGTGAGCCTGGGTGACTGGCCCTCAACCACACTGCCACAGAGTCCTGTTCTCTGCTCGCCATCAGCCAAATAGTTACATTTATGAAGTGGTAATGAATGTATTACATTGTGGAAAGTAGGGACCCCAAAGAGAGATAACAACTAATACTAAAAAGCTAAGGAGTCTAAAAATGTGTTTTGGGGTTTTGTGTGGGTTTTTTGCCAGAAAATAAGAATTGTATGGAAAAAATTAATGGTTTAGTGCATATAGGAATTTGGAGTTTTCTGAGGGTCTTAAGACAGCTCCCTTTTTGATGTTAAGGATTTCTACTCTAACTGCTAAAGAGAAAGCAAAAGAGTTATATCGTTGCTAGAAGTCTGAAATACAAGTAGCAAAGAGCCGCTGGAGTCCTCTCTAAGCCAGTTGGCATTCTTAGAATTTACTTTGTTAAAGCCTCACAAGGCTGTGTCAGACATCCTGTCTGATTCAGTTCTTATGTCACTTTTTTAAGCCCATGGGCTATTCCACTGAATTTTAGAAATGGACCTTTTCTGTGTTTTTAATAAATAATACCAGAGCACACACAAAACAATTCATACCTACCAAATACATGGAAAAGTAAAGGTAGAATTTCATTTAAGCACTAATTTGCTCATAAAATTATATTTTTCATAATAATGAAAAACAATTTTCATTACAGAAACCGGTTTTGAAATGGGCAGCTTAAAGTACATTTTCCTTTTGTTTCATTTTCTTATGGATAAAATATGATCTGATGGGACTTCCCTGATGGTCCAGTGGTTAGGACTCCACACTTCCACTGTGGGGGACATGGGTTCTATCCCTGGTAGGAACTTGGATCCCACATGCTGTGTTCTGCTGCAAACAAAAAAAAGATCTGAGGTTTTGGGAGCGGGGCGGTCCTTTTTCTTGCCACCCCATTCCTTTCATTAGTTTAAGTAAAATTTTTTTATCAGGGGAGACACTAACATGGTAGTTTAGAACAATTTATGATTAGGGAGTGATTGTAGAAACAAAGAATTTTGATGATAGAAAAAATGGCTCATATAACCCTGAGGTTTGGGGAGGGGAGCCTCATTGTTAGACATTACATAGTTTCAATGTTTAATGACTTAGAGAAATACTAATAATATAAGGTTAAAGTTCAAAAGTAAATAATTATTATGATTCTAATGTGTAGTTTATATACACCATGGAAAAATTGGTAAGAAACACTAGAATTGTTTACAGCTGTTATCTGTGGGTGGATTATGGATAATTTTTATTTTCTCCTTTGTATAAGATGGACATGTACTGCTTTTGTAACAAGGAGCAAATTATAAGAGTGGAAATTTTACAAAGAAATGTTTTATTCAACTTGAAATAATAATTCCAATAATTTAGCAGTTGAGGGAAAAAATAACATACTGACGAATCCAGGTCAGCTTTTTTCTCCCTGCATCATTTTCCACATCAATTCTAACACCTTGTTACTCAGAGTGTGATCAGTGTAGCAGTAGCATAGGCATCACATGGGAATTTGTTAGAAATGCAAAATATCAGGTCCTCCCCAAACCTCCTGCACCAGTATCTACATTTTAACAAGATTCCCAGGTGACTCCTGGGCGTATTAAATGTTGAGAAGCACTGATTTAAGACATTCTCCCCTCTTAGTAACTAAAGCCTACTTCCATTCTATTCATCCATTGATTGGGAGCATCCTTTTGGCAAAACTTTAAAATGACAAATGGGCAGAATATAGAAGGCCTAGTCAGGTTTGAGGTGGAATTAGTATGACAGCCTTGTCTTCCGAAGTATATTCTATAATTAAGCTTAAAATTGTAGTAGCCTTAGCAGACCTAGGAGAGTGAGGAAAAGCAGGAAATCATGAGTTCTTCCACTTTTCTTCTTAATTAAATGGAACAAGGGAGAAGTAAATTAAGATTTTTCAAATCTTAGTTTCAAAATGGCTTTCAGCTTCTCAAGATGAGTGGCTTTTAAAAGAGAAAACTGGAATGTGGCTCTATAGCCACTTCATACAAGGGCCACTTTGTATATGCCCAGAGTACAGTCTCCCCCAGTCACCACGTTCTGGGCCTCATGACAACCTTGATTCAGCATGCTTGTAAAGATTTCAAGGTATTGAACTAGAATTTTTTCAAGTGAAACCAAGATTGTATTTCTTAATTTTGGTATTACAAAATTTATTTTGGAATTTTCCTTACTGTTGCTGACTTTCCTGTTCTATTTTTATCCTCAATACAAGAATGACAAAGTTGATGTTTTTCTGTGGCAGACTGGAGCCCCTTCATACTGCTTTGCTCTTCTCTCTGAATACTGCCAGTTTTGTTTTTGTTTTGTTGTTTAAAGACAACTTTACAGTGTGACAGAAGGAAAACTACATTTTCCAGGAAATTGTCACCGTAGTTGCTTTGCCAATAGTGGAGATGTCTTTGTATATTTTATGTCATCCTCTTTAAGATAGCAAAAGTTGTATATGACAAAGTTGCTGTGTATTTGGACAACAAACTTCTGGATTCTAATAGCATGCCTTTTCTCTAAGCCCACTGTAAATATGCACTCAAGTTTTGCACTTTTATGTAGAAATGAGCTCACAAGCATGATGTGATTACAAATGTGTTACGAGTTTTATACAATCTTTTCCTAGTATGTCCTTTCAGTGGGCAAGTTCTTTGTCCCTTTTGACAAGTATAGCAGCATATAAGCAAGGGCATTATCTAGGTGATGGTGCTATGGTTGATGGTCTTCATTTGCAAAACATACTGTCATTTTTCAAGTGTTTGAAAGTGGGAAAAACCTAAGATTTGTTTCACGTACTTTAAATATATATACTTCTTTCACCAATGAGGAAAAAATATTAAACCATTTTCAAGCAGTTAGACGATAATGTGAGCTAATCACTTTATTTTGAAGAAAAGTATTTTTAAACAGATGAGCTAGTGAATTTACTTTTAAAATGTATTGTGCTTACACAGTCGATGGTTTTATTTCCATGATGTTTTTTACTACATAATTATACATCTTAATTACGTAATTACTATCATAATTATTATGTAATTGCATGTACTTCCACTAATTACAAAATCAGGAAGTGTAATTATCTAGTAAAAACTTTATGATATTTCATGCACTAAAAATTACTTAAAAGGCTATTCCAGTGGTCTACTGGGAGACTTTCCATGGTGAGTCCTGACTTTAGGTAGAACTTGAACTCAAAGGCCAGGAGGACAGTTACAGACAGACCAACACTAAACTGAGTATTGGAATCTAGGTAAGATGGCCCTTGTACTTTATGAATTAAAGCCAGGGAGCATTTGCATTTCTTTGTGTTTATGGAATTGTGATAAGAATAGTATCTTATATTTGAGTTAGCATCACAAAAACTATCAATAAAAAAGGCAATTCTTAGGAAACTGTTGGGTAATAGAATTGACAATCAAGGCATTAAGGTTATAAAACAGCCAGGCCCTCTATGATTCTGTAATGTGAATGGCTTATTTAGCTAACTCAGTCTTTAAAATAATAACAACAATATTATTATTATTGTTGTTATTTAAAATTGTTTCTTTTGTTTAAAGAGGGCTTCCATCACCACCACTTCCCCCCATTTGTGTTTATATTTACCAAGTTGGGAGCAAAGATATCAAAAAAGCATAATCCTTTTCTACTATTACTTGATGTCAAAAGGAGCTTTTGAGACATAAACATACACGCATAAACATGTAACATCAGACCCTAAATAAAGACAGAAGGTTTAATTCAATAAAGCTCTGATGTCTTTACCATTCAAAGCGACATACAAATTGCACAGTGAAACAATAGTCATGACAGCAAATTAGATATGACATCTAAATTATACTACAAAGAGAAATCTCAGAACCGTTTTTGGTCTGTAGGAGTCTATTTAACCCAGGTTTAAAACCCAATCTGGAGACTGCTTTATTGTCTAAGTAGGGTAATGTTGTAGAAGACTAATTGGAGGTTGGTTGAATTAATTGCAGATTAATTAGGAGAAAAAGGCTTATAATACTCATGGCAGAGAAGAGAGTAGATCCTTTACCTATCAAGATGGAATGTACTCTAAGTTTCAGAAATAGTGAATTATCGATATTTGTATAACATCTATAGTAATCTGTTATAACGTGACCTAAATAAAGCACTTGGGTTAGATATAGTTAAACTAAATTTTCTTCCTCTCAAAATTAGTGCTTTTTTGCTAGAAATGTATTGAATCAGCCATTTAAAATGTATAACACTACTTCTTTTAAAAATGCAGTTTTAAATATTAAAAGGTCTGTAGTCTTAAAAGCATATGGCATTCCCTTTGTTGTTTTCATTGTTCTTAAATCTTTCTAAAGAAGCACCCTTTGTGGTTTTATCAACTATTGACTTTATGACTTGTTTTAATACCAACTAAAATTTGTAATAAATGTGACTTTAAACAAAAAAAGTCAGTGAAATATATCCAAACACCAGTCTCATTTGCTTCAAGCAAATTAGAGGATTTAAAGTCATCCAGAATTGTTTCATGCTCTCAGAGATATTGGGGATTTAAACAGGTTCATTCTGACTCTGGTATTTTTCTCTAGTAGTTTGGGATTATTTTTAAATTGTATATTCTTTTCCTCTTGGGAATCTTGCTCATTTACTTGGCCCAGAATTTAATGTCTCCATCATTTCTTATTTGCCTTATCTCTGTGGTGATAGCATTTCTTCTCAGAAGTGTTTCTGTTCCTTTTATGTTTATGAGAGACAGCATTTGCCTTTCGTGCATCTTCTTAATTTTTTTTTTTTTTTTTTTTTACCAATTGCATATGCCATATCAGAATAGCCTCTAATGGTTAAAAGTGAAGTGTTTTTGCTTGGCCCCCACCTTTCTGACTACAGTACAGATTTAATTTTTAACCTGACTTAATATTTAAACCAACTGGGGTTTTTTGTGTGTTTGGTTTTCATTTGCTTTGCTTTCTTGCTTTTCACAAAAACTGACTTTGTTTTCATTATCGTCTAATTCTTTAAGTTTTCCATAACTGTCTAAGGGCTTCAACTGTAACTTTTAAAGTTTGTGTCCCTGTGATATCTTCAGTTACTCAGTAGCCCCAGGCCCAAATGTGGTGTTGTTTTGCATGTGATTAGTCAGCATCCATTTATTATGTTATGCTGCGCTGTCATGTCCATATAATAAATACAAACTCTCATATACAAAGAAGACCCATCATCAGTTTGACACAGTCTTAGAGTAATTCTTTTTATAGTTGTCATGAATTTATTTAGGCCCATCAGCATTCTCTTACCTTGTGGGCAGCAGGACAGTAACTAGACAGAATTAGTAGTCTGTCATTGAGTTCAAATAAGTTAACATTGATTGCAGTCTCCCCCGTGTAAGTGCCCTGGGAAACCTATTCGCCATAGTACCATCCTTCAGAGCTTTAAGGCTTAAATCAGCTATGCTCACAAAAAGATAGGTTTACAGGCCAATTTAGATACTGACATACTTTTCTTGTTTTAAGAAATTATTATAAAAGCCAACTCCATAAGTAAGATCACCAAAGCAGGTTTGTAGGTCTGGTTTTTCTGTTTCTCCTTGCTTCACACTCCATCCCACCAAAATTCATTCCATGAGTGTTTGTCGAGTCTCTGCCTTGTGTGATATGTAAAGGACCCAGGTACAACTTAGACCTTGCTCCTGTTTTAGAGGTTATAATACTTCTGATCATTTTCTTATTCAAGCATTCGCCCTCTAAGTGCCTTCTTTTTTTAAGGACTTTATATTTTATGGAGAACATTAACATCCATTTTCTTCTACATTACCTATTAGATAAAGTAACATTTTTCAGATGAAAAAATAACCTGAAAGAGATGAAATGACTCTCCTGAGGCAGCAAAGCTGCAGGGTGTGAGAGTCCAGCCTTCTTTGCACTGTCACGCTTCCCTACTCAAGGTAGAGAAACTTTGACCTGAAGGCGAAGGCAAATAGAGGGGCTGGCGTGAAGTGCTGCAGGCTGTCCCACATTTAGCTCCAGGAAGGATTCCCAGTGGAGATGGAACCTGAATTGGGCCTTCAAGAGCAGATGAGATTTCAATAGGCCAGGTGCTGGCATGTAGTTTGGGACTTAAGTTTTGTCTTTCCCTCTATTCTTTAAGTGCTCTATTGCTGATCTAGCTTCTTATAAATTAAAGAACCTCAGTTGACAAATGCATGATGATTTTTAAAACACATTTGAATTGGAGGTTTAGTCAAAAAGAACTTATTAAGAGGCTGTTCTATGTGGAGCTTAAAACCCAAGACTGGAAGCTGGAAAGCTGTTTGCTCTTCACTCCCCACTGTAACCAGTGGTGCTGTTTTGAAAGAAGTTGACTCCATCCTGCAAGATTCATCTGTCAGACGTGTATCAAAATGTTTTCCTATCTTAAATAATTTAGCTTACATATAATAACGTAAGTATTTTGACATGAAAACGTTACGTACTGTGATATATTCACTTACCTTAAAACAGACATCGTTAACTTTAAAAGAAAGAAGTATGGCAAGACAAAACAAAACAGAAATCAGAAATAGGAATTTAAAAAGATGAATGACAGATGGAATTAGGGTGGGGTTTTTTTTGGAATTAGTTTTATGTAAAAGATAAAAATAAAATCCTATTAGCATTATGACCAGAGAACGTAAAAGTGTTTTTCTTGAAGCACGATTAATTTTTTAACTATCATCATTATGAAAGTTTAGACATACATAGGACCTGTTTTATGTAGTAAATGTTTTTTCCTAAAATTATTCCTGTGTTTTATTGGTATGTTATATATTATCTTACAAAAAAATAGATGCTGAAAAGTCAGTGAAATCCAAGATAAAAGAGAGGGTCTGAACTAAGCCTGTCTTCAGGAAATTATCCAGCAGAGCACACAGTGGTCTCTCTTAGTAAAGACTTTATCACTTTTAACAAGTGTGCCACAGTAAATTTATTAGTATGCTACAAAGAAATTTTCAAAATAATTAAGACTAAACTACACTTGTCAAAATAAATGAATGAAATACAATTTTGAATCATCTTTCTTCACTTATTGCTCATTTGCATAATTCAGTAACTTACACAGGAGTCTTTCAGTTATTGGTGTGAATTAGCAAGGTTCTGCTATTCCTTGCTGTACAGGCGGGAATTATGCTGCCATGTAATTAGCTATTCCAGACATGGACTAACGGGAAATACCAAAGGGCACAGCCAAATCTAAAGAGACAAGGCAGGGAATCTAAAGACAAGAGACAATCAAAGACACCCAACAAACTCAAGCTGGTAGACCACAGGGAATTTTGAATGAAGCCTCTTAATTTATTTTGAGAATAAGAAATCAGTAGTATGAGAGAAATCTCAACAAGATTAGCTGACTAAGCCTACTTAAAAAAAATATCTCTATAGTGCATGGTGCGCCAGGTTAACCACTCCTGTTTGTTAGTCTGTATACAGCTCAACAAATAGCCGGCAAAGCCTTTCATGGGTATATAGTGGCTTTCCATTGAGGTTTTCACTCTTTGAAGGGGGTCGTTTATACCAATGAGATCTGTAGATGCAAATTGCTTTCCCTATATGTGAGGGGTCATTCCTTTCACAGCAGACTTGCTCATCTCTTTTATAGAGGTTTTGTTATTTTTCTACTGCTCCCAAAGGAATGATGGGAATCATGCCCCTCCAACCCCCATCTAACTTAGCATCCAAATCTTTTCCTTCCAGCTCTGTGAAACTTTTGTGTGTTGATCTTTGAAAACAAAACAAGCTGTTGGCAGCAACCCTTAGCCCTGAATCAAGAAACTTTTTTTTCCTTCTTTCAACCTGAAATAGCATCTTTAGATTTGTCCCCTCTCTCACCTAATTCTAAGAAGATTTCTTCCTCATTGCAGCAGTGTCACTGTAACATGCTAGGACACGTGGGAAATTCTTGAAAGCAATGTCCTGAAAATGTCATTTTTAGTTTGGCTCCCAAATGATATAAGCTCATTGGAACTAGAAGAGCAGAGACGTGAAGGGATCTGTTTAAGGGTTAGCTATGGAAACCTAACTTCTGATCCCATTACTGAAGTGGAGGAAAAGATAATATTTGTCTTTTGCCTAAGCTTTTAAAGAATCATTCATACAGGGACTTCCCTGCTGGTCCAGTGGTTAACTCTCTCAGCTCCCAAAGCAGGGAGCCCAGGTTCGATCCCTGGTCAGGAAACTAGATCCCACGTGCTGCAACTAAGACCTGGTGCAGCCAAATAAATGAATAAATATTAAAAAAAAAAAAAGAATCATACAAACAATCATAGGTTTTAGCCTGTAGTGTTCCGGAGCCTTAGGGAGAAGGATTTCAGGCACACTGTGGGAGCAGTCTGTAAATATTTGTTGTTTGTTCCTTCCTTCTGCTAGAGTTTATTTTTTATTTACTGTTTTTTATTATTTTTAATATAAATTTATTTATTTTAATTGGAGGCTAATTCGTTTACAATATTGTATTTGTTTTGCCATACATCAATAGTTTTTTGAGCACCAAGGGCACTGACCTAGGCTCCTGAAAAATAGTATTAAAAGTCTACTTTCTGAAGCGAGAATGTCCAGTTCAAGTTTTGACTTCCTGCTTCTTCCTAGATAAGTAACTTTGGGTCATGTAACCTACCCTGTGTGTATCCTTTGTACAGCCCGGAGGAAAGTAGTGCCTGCCTTGTAAGGTTCGTGTTAAATGGGATGATACAGAAACAGAGTAATATCTAAAATGCATAGAATAGGGCTAGGCACGTAGTAAACATGCAATGAATTTCACTTGGTTTTATTATTTCTGAGAATAACACTTTATCCAAACCACTGTGATAGTACTTATTATTACTATTATTCATTCCATCTGAATTGATTTCTGAAGCCTCTCGGTGACCATGGTTTTTTGTATTTCTATCCCCAGCTTCTGGCACAATACCAGATATGTTTTAAATGGTCCATTCTTAATTGTTAGATGATTGCAGTATGAAAAAGACATGTTTCTACTCTCAAGGAGCTTAAAATCAATTGTGAGAACTGTCATATACTTCTCACTATCAGTACTAATGGGAGGGGTTGAAACACGAATAATCCACAAGTCATTTCCATGTTGTTCACATATATCCCTTATCAGTAATAACTGTTGTCTGTTTTCTAGGGAGGGTAAAAAAATAATTGTACTTGTGTGTAGAAATGTGGCCAAAACAAGTTCCTTAATCATATACTTTAGCACGTTACTTTTTAACAACTGAGATGTATCTTTTACACCTTTTAAAATGACAGGTGTCCAGACGCCACCACCAAACATGTGGTTCAGTAGGTTTGAGATGGGGCCCCAGTGACTATGTATTTTAAAAAGCCTCACAGAGACTCTGATGCACATCTGTAGTATTGAGAATCTCAGAGTTAGTTAAACTCTGCAGACTTCAATACTGCTTCTTGTCAAATAGGTTTTCTATATCAAAGTTTGACTTTGATATAGAAAGAGAGATTGGGTGGCATCTAGATAACAATTTAAATAGACAGTAGAAAGGAAAATTAAATCAAGCACATGAATTATTTCCTAGATAAGGGAGTCATTTATGATGTTCTATCACCTAATATAGCATTTGAGAATAAAGTGAAGGGGTGAAAGGGCTAGGGAAAAGTAAGCTGGAAGAAACTGTTTTTTGGTAATGAAAGAACATAAAATAAATGCTTTTCAGAAAAATTGGTGGTAGACGCACTGGTTATTTTCAACATTAACTTATATCATGAAAGTAGGAAAGGGCCACTGTGGAAGGTAGAAAGTCCTCAAAGAGATTAGATGGGTGACTAAGAAGTATCTTAGCCCTGGCATTTGGGCATCTCCACAGTTGGGATTTCTGGGACCTTTCCCACCTGCTGTCACCTTTGCCTTACCTTTGGGCTTAGTTGGCTGAGTCCTCGTAGATCAGCCCTTTGCAGTTTCACGTTGCTGCCAGTCACCCAAAGGGTCTGGGACCAGCTGGTAGTCCTGAAGGTATTAGAAGGACATGTCTGGGCACCACAGTCATACTTGGGCTTACCTTGGGTCTCTGAGCAGGACAAATAGCTTGGTTAGCCCCATTTCCCAACGTTGGGGTCTTGGAGCTAGAAAAGAGTCTCTGATCAGCCTTAACTCATGCTGTTGGTTTCAGACCATCCCCCTTATGCCTAAAAGCATTAAGATAGCAACTGCATGGCACCTGCAGGTTAGATCCTTCCCTGAGCAGGCCTTGACTCCACCATGGCTACATCCCTCTGCTTGTGAGGTTTTTCCCCTACATGCATGGCCCACCTCAGTCCCAACTCTACCTGTTGATATTCTGTTCATCCTGTAAGGCCTCCCAGCTAGAAGTGATCTCTTTGTCCTCCAACTCCTGCAGCTCTTAAGCACTGCCCCTTGAGATTATAACTCTGGGAACAAGAACCACACTAGATACATTATTGTGTGACTGGTGGCAACTTGCTTCCGATAAGCACCTAATAAATAGTATGAGACTGTTTTTTAGAATACTTTAGTGTAGAAGCATAATACATTGTTTTTATAGAGTACAGTAATGTTTATAGAATACTTTTCTGACTCCCTCCTCTCTTCTCTTTGCCATCGTACTCTGCAACTGTATGATAAAACTTTTCCCATACAATTACATCTATACATTCATCAGACATTTAGCCCATGCCCTCTCCTCACTCTGTGGTCTTGATTTTCCACTCAAATTTACCTACTTCCTGATAATTCCTAATAGAGTTTAGCTGTGATTCCATGCACATTAGGAAATGGCATAAATTCCAGACTAGATATTTGTTTGTTCAAACTGTGAATCAAATGAACACCCTACTCTATCAGTAGAATGAATCAGGAAGTCCAAGTATTGACATCACATGAAGGACTGTCACTGCCCAGACCCACTGCCTGCCCTCCAGAACCTGTATATAGATATAGCAGCTGGCCATTTTGCTTGCGGATTTTTCTAGTGGCTCACAGTTCTAGCTCTTTAATGACCTTGCCATCTTTGAATTGCTACCAGTGCTCAAAATTTGTTCTTTGATTTTACCAGTCTTTATGATATCTTAATATACCTGGAGGCCATCTCTGGACAGCTGTGTGTAGGTGGGAAGATGGAGGCGACTCAGAGGCTTGTAGTCTCCTGTGTTCTTGTCTCCCCACAGGACCTTCATTGATGCAGCAGGAAGGCATATATCTTGATGGCAGTGTCAGTTGTAAACACTCCTATTATTACTAGGCTGGGGCGGAGTGGGGGGAGTAGTAGGCCCACATGAAATGTGGAAAGAACCTATGCCTTGTGTGTAACGTGCAGGATACACTCTAACAGAGTAATCATTGCACAATATAATTGCAAGAGAATGAACAAGTTAGAAAATCTGTTCCTGGTTGGTTTGCCACTGACTCACTTTGTGGCATGGGCAAACCATTATTACTCTTTGATTTAGTTGTCTTATTTGTTCAAAGAAGAAAAAAACAACATGTGTTTAAAAGCATTCTGAAATTCCTCTGGAAGGAGGTCTGTAGGTGCAAAGTACTATTGTTCTTTTTATTATTATTATTGTTAGCGTTCGGGTATGATTTAGTTTTATGCTATGTTGTCCACAGATGTTTCAGTGGTTCTCATTGATGAATTACAAAATACTTCCATGTCATTCTGTTTCACTGCACTGATAACAGTTTGGCACATCTTTGTTTTAACCCCAAAATATGTGTCCAGAATAGATCTCATTAATACAATAGAATTACCAAATTAAATATATATCTATAATACTTTCTGTTTAAAAAAAAAAAAAAAAAAACCTCCTTAAAAACGTGGTTACCAACAACTACTAAGTAAGACCTTTAATTACTGCCAATCTTCTCTTGAAAGTAACAGTGCTTATCTTGAGTACTTTGAACTGTAAGTGGTATTCAGTACACAGTGGGGTTGTAATGCGATTATGAAGTGTACCAAGTTGGTGATAAATAAGCACGATAAACCATATATTTGTATTAGAAACAATATTTGAATTATCAACTGAATAAAAAGGCTGCAACTGCTGGTTCCTTGGGGTGGGTATATGATAAAAATAAAATACAGTTAAATACACTTGGAATAAAAAATTATGTATGCTCCCATATACAGTACAGAAACCTTTTAAATTTAATGGGCTTTTGAGTATTCAGCATTTAAATTACTGGGGGAATTATTAAAAGATTTATTTTGCTTTATAGCAGTAAGCTTTCCAAATTAGGAATTTTTTTTAATATCTCAACTCATTCATCAGTAGAGACCTATGGCTTTTATATAAAGCATTATAGTTCTTCCCCAGATTTCCAGTAATTTTCCACTGGAGTAGCAATGTAAAAAGAAAAATATTCTCTTTAATTACAGTAAAAAGTGTAATTTTCTGTATCATTTTCCTTCTTTTCTGGGCATTTGGTTCAAGAGGACATAAATTATTTTCTAAATTTGGGTCATTTATAATCTTAGAGCATTTAAAGCCCATGTCTGTTTTTAAAGTTATATATAGTTTGGGGTTTTTTGTTTGGTTGGTTTTTGCCCCTTGGCATGCAGGGATCTTAGTTACTTGACCAGGGATCAAACTTGCACCCTTTGTATTGTAAGCTCAGAGTCTTGACCACTGTACTGCCAGTGAAGTTCCTTAAGTATTATGTTTTAGTAACCTAGAAATAACTTTAATACTGGGGATAGTAATCTGTATAAAATAAATAACACTGTGAATTTCATTTCTGTTTCACCATGAGGTAGTGAGGAGTAAATTTCATGGATTTGTTTGTAAGAGTGTCCTGAGGCTTTGAATCATGGATGGAGAAGGAAGTGTAGCTGCTACATGAAACCAGAGGTCAGGTAGCACAGCTGTGGGCACATATGACCTCTAAATGTGTTTAAATTTGCCTGAAGAATATTTACCATTTTTAATTAGTTGCTAATATTTCTTAAACTGGAGATTTCACATAAAAAGCCAAATGTCTGGGCTTCTTTCAAAACTCAGTGTCTGACTACACTAAGTCAACATTCCTGAATGACAACAATTGACTAGAGCCCAGTAGCAGCTAAAGCAGTTGAGACAGAACTTGAGTTCTCCAGTTTGCTACCACCCCACCTCAGCCCCTTCATTCATTTCTTTTACTCATGTGGCTACCGTAGGTAGGCATTTGTTTGCTAAATATATCTGGAAGTGTGCTTTTTTCTTCTTCTTTTTTTTTACCATAGGAGAAAAGGAAGAGAAGGGGCCATAAAACTTGGAATTTTTAAGCAGTAAAAAAACATCTAACTCATACTAAAAATGCAAAAAGATTAAAATCACCTTCATAAAGTACAAATCACATAAAAATATACAACTTACTAGCAGCTAACCTTTTTATGGTACTCTGATCCTCACAGTGTCCCAGGGAGTTAGGATAACAATTACATACTCAATCCACCAAGAAGAAAACCAAATATTAGTGAGGCTCATTAATTTGTCCAAACTCACAGGTGCTAAGTGGAGCAGCTGAGATATAACCCAGCTTTAAATGGTAGTCTAGAGTAGCACTGACCAATATAATTTTTTTCAGTGAGAGAAATGTTCTGTATCTATGCTGTCAAATGTGGTAACCTCTAGCCACATATGGCTGTTGATAACTTGAATGTGGCTAGTATTACTAAGGAATAGAATTTTAATTTTGAGTTATTTAAATTGAAATAGTCACATGTGATTAGTGACTGCCTCGTTGGGCAGTGCAGAACCCTAAGAGCTCTGTTTTTTCCTTCATCACATGGTCTCTGTATTGAACAGTTTTTTGTTTTGGGGTGTGGTTTTTTTTTTTTTTTTTGCTATATATTTTTTTATTTTTTAGATGAATGATAATTGCTTTACAGAATTTTGTTGTTTTCTGTCGTACCTCAACATAAAAGTTTCTATAAGGTTTTCTCTAGTTACTTACCCAGTGGCAAGTATCCTTTCCGCCAGGAGTTCAAGATCCGTTGAATATTTTCTGTATCTGCATAGATTTCCCTGTGTCATACACAGTGGTGTTCTTTGTAACAAAGTTAGAAGTCCCAGTGGTAAGGTTCTTATGTGCAGAATCTGCAAAAATTACTCACCCAGATAAAGAACATACTTGGAGGTCTGTTTTAACATCAGAAATAATGTAGATGACCAGGACAGTCTACTTGCCTGGTCTTTTTTATCATCTAGGCCAGAGGTCCCCAACGTTTTTGGTACCAGAGACTGATTCTGTGGAGGACCGATTTTGTGGAAGACAGGTTTTCCACCAACTGGGCGGGGGGTATTTCAGATAATTCAAGTGCATTACATTTATTGTGCACTTTATCTCTATTATTATTACATCAGCTCCACCTCAGCTCATCAGGCATTAGATCCCGGAGATTGGGGACCCCTATTCTAGGATACTAGTGGTTGTTATACAATCATGAAAGAAAATTCATAATCTTTGATGGTTAGCTGGTTTGAATTGGATCACAGTGACTTTTAGAAAGGTGGCCATTAGCTAACCTCTCTGTCAATTAACATAATCATTAATTCTAAAATGATATCAATTTAAGACACATCCTGATTTTAAAGATGTTAAAACATGGGGGAGGGGTTCATCTTAGAATTGGTAAAATATAGTTTGTCAATTGGCTTCATCTCCATTTGGTCAGCTTATCACCAGGGACAGCATTGAAATGCAAATGTCAACTCTTTGCTCTGTGGTTAATTAAACCCTTCACTTGGGCTGTCCCCTTCCACACTACCTTTCGCTGGTCCTGACTAATTAACAGAGTTTCCAGGCAGTTAGGAGTGGGTTTAAGCTCTTGCTCAGTAACACTTTGATCACTATAGTCACTGTATTTGAAAATCACCCTGTCCCATAAATGCAGGCAAGGATATCATAAATAGTACTGGAACAAGCTTAACCAATCACCTTCTAGCACAGGGGCAGCACTCCTTTTTAGAATACCACATGCTGTAATTCAAATTATCACATTAGCTATCCAAACGCACCATTTGTTTTTAAATACTGGAATGTTTACCTGAAAATTTCCCCTTTTCATCTTCCTGCCCCACTTCACCAATACATTGTCACTGCAGTGACAGGTTTATTTGTGTGCCTTAATATCCTCAGTTTCTGTTATTTTTAAAATATATTCTTATGTTGCCATGACAGTGTTCTTGAGCATCTTGAAATATTAGTCATTATGGAGTAGGTTCATGTTACTCATTTTTTCATGATACTCTCTTGACTCTTCCCTTTATTCAGACTTTGAAATATTTCAACACTTGAAAACTCCTTCCTTAAATTTTTTCTATCAGTCTTACGCTGGAAATTGAGCATGCCTACTGAAACCTTAACATCTGTTAAAAGAAATTTGGCAGTTTGAAGCAACAAAAACAGAAGCATTTCTTGCCCATGAAGGAAGGAGTCTGACACCTAATAGTTACCATTTCGGACACTGCTGTGAAAAGTTCCCAAATACAAGCCATTCAGAGTTTACACTTGTACAAAATTCATGCATGAATTAGTGAATATCATTCATTATGTACTAACAAGGAATCCTAAAGTGCTTTGGTAAATGTATTTGTTTGAACGATATAAAATTGCTGGCATTTGACCATTTTTGACCTACTAAAAAAATTAACCTGACATGATCCATTCTAATATAGGTTCAGACCAGAGCAGTGTATATAAACTGCTGTCTCCTGTCTCTACTTTTGCTGTTTTCTTTTATTTTTATCAGTTAATACTTTTAACACAGCAACCCTCTCCTTGCTACTACCCTTTTATATTTCTCAATTATTAATATTTTTTCTAGTGGTCTTTCCTTTCTCAACTAATTCCCCAAACCTAGCCTCAGAATTACTGGCACAGAGAAGGCTTGGTTGCAAGTACCTCCGGGATGCAATCAGTACTTCCTGCTTCAAGTGTTTGATGCATTTTAAGATTTTCATTATTTTAAAAGATTGGTGTTATTGAATACATTTACTGCCCAATAAGCTACCATAGTTCATTCCTTCTCAAATGAAGAAAGCAGAAGGAAAAATGGAATTTTTTTGTTCAGTGCTGATAGAGGCCATGCTGTGGGATGTCTCTGTTACGACATGATTTGGCTAACGCACCCCTGGAGAATAAAATTGACTAATACATATCCTTTGTTATATTCACCTTTTATTCAGTTGAATGTAAATTAATAAATCCCCATAGTTTTTTAATAGTTTTTTGTCTTTGGATCTTTGTCTCAAAAGAGAAATGGGATGTGTATTATATTTTGTTAGAAGTTTATTAGAGCTATCAACCATCACTTGGTCTAAAACACTAGAAATTGTGCCATTTGTATCCCTATCCATCGGTATTTGTAATTTCCTAGTTTCCAAGGGTATATAATGACTGTTCGTATATTCATACTTAACTGTATTTTTGTTACTATTAATTTGCTGTTTTTATTTAAAGGGGATCTGTCAGTAGTAGTTGGTAATGTCAAGTAAATAAAAAAATGAAATCCCTTATTACTTTACTGAACAGTTTGACTCTTTACGTATGGTTATGCTACTCTTTGCAATAATCTGCAATATAAATGTTCTTTTCCCCATTTTACATATGTGGTGCTGAGGTCAGCCTAAGTTATTTTCTAGGACAGTGATCTAAATCTAGTATAGTTTCATAATTAAAATTGGATCCAACAGACTCCAAAGACTTTAACCCCAGCCCACCCTTCCTCTATGGCATCTTTCCTAGCTTTTAAAAAAGAAATCCTTAAACACCTATGTCACCACAGTGCCTCTCACCATGTATATACCATCCTGTACCTTTTTCTATGAGTTTATTTTTTGTGGGTTGTTTTTTTTCCACAGTTAATTGTGGGTTTTTTAAAAATTTGTTCTTAATTGAAGGATAATTGCTTTACAATGTTGTGCTGGTTCTGCCATACAACAAGATGAATCACCCATAAGTATACATATGTCCCCTCCTTCTTGAACCTGTGCCCCCACCCCATTCCAACCCCTCTAGGTTGTCACAGAGCATCGGGCTGAGCTCCCTGTGTTATACAACAACTTCCCACTGGTCTTCTGTTTACATATGGTAATACATATGTCTCAATGATACTCTCTCAATTTGTCCCACCCTCTCCTTCCCCCACTATGTCCAAAAGCCTATTCTCTATGTCTGCATCTCTATTCCTGCACATAAGTTCATTACTATCATTTTACTAGATTCCACATATATGCATTAATATATGATGTTTTTTTTCTCTTTTTGACTTACTTCATTCTGTATAACAGGTTCTAGGTTTATCCACCTCAGTTCAACCGAGTCAAATTCGTTTCTTTTTATGGCTGAGTAATATTCCATTGTATATATGTACCACATCTTCTTTATCCATTTATCCATTATCTGTCAATGGCCATTTAGGTTGCTTTCATGTCCTGGCTATTGTAAATAGTGTTGCAATGAATATTGGGGGCGGGGTACGTGTATCTTTTTGAATTATGGTTCTCTCAGGGTATGTGCCCAGTAGTGAGATTGGTGGGTCGTATGGTTCTCCATAGTGACTGTATATGAGTTTGTTTTTCATTTACCAAATATTTACTGATGGCCTGCCATGCACCAGGCATAGCCAAAGGTGTCTGTCCTCGTGGCACATTCTGTAGGAGAGACAAACGCAGTAATTTCAGACAATAACAACTCCTCTTAGAATAGTAAAATGGGGGGAGTGGTTGGTGCAAGGGGTAGAATGTTCTTTGTAAGGAGGTGACCTGAATGATAAGAAACCAGCCATAGGAAAGTCCGCAGGCAGGTTATTCTAGGCCAAGGGCAAGAAGGAAGAGCCTGGGGCTGGAGCATCTTGCAACTACGGGGGAACAGGTGTGCCTGGAGGCCCACCAGTGAGGGGGAAATAATAGGAGATGAAGCTGAAGAGAGGGGCAAGGGCTAGATCTGGGTCAGGAGTGTGAATATTATCCTCAGTACAGCAGGGAGCTCTTCAACACTTTGAATAGGGGAGTGGCATGATCCGCTTTAAGACTTGTACAATGCTGGTTACTGTTTGGTGAGTGACGCTAGACTGTGTTTCCACCATGGGAGCCTTTAGGAAGGCCCCCTCTGCCTAAAGTGTCCAGTTCTGGAAACAGCCCATGATTTTCTTCCAGAAACGTCTCATGCAGGCTTGGAGGAAAATGCTAAAGCCTTGAAAATTGTGTATTAATTAGGGTGAGTGTGAAGAGCGTCGCATCTTTAAGGGGTGACTGGGCTCACCAGCCTCATTTTTACCATGGTGCTTGTTGCAGGCTCTGCTAAACAGCTGCTGAGGACCTAAAGACCTAGTGTGACAGTAATTAAATTTGTAAGTTGTATTGCCTCACACTTATAATAGGGATGGAGATCAAGAGTTGTGTTCGTATACAAATTTTTGCTAGATAGTAATAATCAGCGCTGGAGAACTTACTGCTTTGATTCCAAGTGCCCTACTGTTCATAAGTGTCAGAAATAAGACCTTTTGATTTTTGTTTTCTTTTGATACTGTCGAAATATGTTATTGACTTAGGAAAAATTAAATACACCTTTCACTTAAATATTGTATCTTTTGAACTTTTGAATGTGAGGGTTGAAATTTCTGATGAGCAAAGAATTGTGTGTGGGATTGTTTTTAATTACTATTTAAAACAATGCATTAATGACTTCTGGTGATAGTAGAAAATGCTAACTCCTTTGAAAACCTGGCTGTGTTGCTAGATCCACATTTGCTTTTCTGTGTTTTTGTGAACAACTGATCAAATTAGATTCGTCACTCTTGGCTTGTGGTGATTTGAAATTGAAATGGAATATATTAAAGCAGCCAACCACACTGATTACATTGCAAGCCTCATTTAATTTCATACATTCACACATTACAGTGAAAGGCGGCTTTTTTTAATGCATGATTGTGACTGTATCTTGAGCAACTCCAAAGGTCATCTGTAATGGGTGCATAATTTGTTAGTATCTGATTTATGGTAGGTGTTCCTCAGCTTGATTCATACGAGTAGTAAATATGACAAACGTCACAGTCAAATCTGTAAGAAGTTCAACCTGTCGTATTCAGCAGTATTGTCTTATCCTTCATTGGTCAGAAGACCACAGTAAATCACGGAATAGCTGTCATCCTCAACTAGAGCAAGTGCCCGAACTGCGCCCCTATCTCACAGGGGTTAAATGAGCTATTCTTAAGAGGGTGGGCTGGCCTAGGCGAAGGTGATCACAGTATTACCAGCTCAGCTCATGGCACTTGCTCACTTAGCTACTTCAGTCTTAGTCCCTTCAAAAGACTGTAAAAGCACTTTTTCAGTTTCATAAGAGCAAGAACATTTTAAGTTTGCTCTTTTTTCTCTTTTCTTTTCTATCAGTTTTATTAACTTCATCTAGTCTGCGCATTCCTATGTGACAATCACTAAGGGGAGAGCCCCCCTCTAAGAGATCCAGAGCATGACTAGTACCCAGCCTCTGTCCTCAGGAAAAGCATGAGCAGTTTGTCCCACTGCAGTTGCTAGAACAAGAAATGGCATTAACCCTGTCAGCGTCTCAGCAGCACAATGGGCACCAGGCAGCCCCTGATGTCCTTAACATGGTCGCATGTGGGGTTAGCACTGCATGGGGAGAAAAACCTAGGGTGTGCTTTATGGGAACTCAGCTGCTTTGTTTGAGAACTTAGCTGTGAAATTGCCTTTTATTTTGTTTACAATAGTAGATACTTGTTTTGATCTTATGTTCCTTACAGTTTAGTGTTTGCTCAGGATGCGTAGATTTGTTTTTCTTGGCGTTGATCAACCAGTTTGTTATTTTTCAACTTTCAATAACAAAAGGCACCCAAACCATTTTTAAAGCTTTATTATTGAAAGTCCTCAATGGGGGATGGGTGATTAAACAAATATTTTTTAAAACCCCCATTGGAAGAATTACTTTTAAAAACTTTCCTTTTCACCTCTCATATTTGAGAGGTGTGGGATAGTTAAATTCTATTTGCTTAGCTAATTTTAATCATGCAAAGCAGGCTTACCAACTGTAGTCACCATGTTTTACATCAAATCCTCAGACTTTATTCACCTTATAGTTGAAAGTTTGTACCCTTTGACTCATCTCTCACTATTTCCCCTAACCACTGACAACAACCTTTCTACTGTCTGTTTCTATGAGTTTTGACTTTTTTTTTTTTTAAGATTCCACTTATAAGTGATACTGAGCAATATTTGTTTTTCTCTGTTTGGCTTATTTCATTTAGCATAATGCCCACAAGTTCTCTCCATGTTGTTGCAAATGGCAAGATTTCCTTCTTTTTCATGGCTAAATAATATACACACATTTTCTTTATCCATTCATCTGTTGATGGACACTCAGATTGTTTGCATATCTTGGCTATTGTGAATAATAAAAGTTTTTATAAGTATAACTCAAGATTTCCTAGGAAAGTAATTCCATTGTTAGAAACAAAATAGATATTTTAGACTAGTATAGGGAAAGGGGAAAATGGAAGAGTGATTTTAAAAGAGCAGTGTTCCTAATCTGCATTCTATGTAATTCCAGTCCAGTATATTCCTGGGTTCCCTGACCATAGAATTTTCAAAACTGCCCTGATTCTGCCTCTGAATCTATTCTGCAGCTTGCCAGCCCATTTTCACCTGCTGTGCCTTCATTCAGGCAAGCCTCTAAGCAGGATTCCTAGACAATTTTTTTTTTTTTTTTAAGAAAATTTTGTGAGGATTTTTTTCAGTTGAAATATAGTTTGTAAGAGTACGTTAGTTTCAAGTGTACTACATAGTGATTTGATGTTTTCATACATAATGAAATAATCACCATAAATCCTCTGTCCCCATACAAAGTTATTACAATATTATTGATATTTTTTATGCTGTACAGTATATCCCTGTGGCTTATTTATTTTATAACTGGAGGTTTTACTGGAGGTTTGTTAATCTCTTTCACCACCACTACCACCCCACTCCACCCCCCTACCCCCGCTGAGACAAATCTTTATTGGTCTTTCTGCTTGTAGACCTGTTGCATATGACTTCATTATACTTCAATATATTTCATTCATAATCTTATATTGATTATACAGTAAAATAATATTTAATGTATTAGCTTAAATGAAACATTCATAAAACTTACCTCCTCTGTTTTATTTTAGTGTTTTTTAATCATGGCTACTAGCAAATTTTAAATGATATATGTGGCTTACATTACATTTCTACTGGACTGCAACTGCATCTAAACCTTTGATTCATCCTCTGTGTTGCTGCTTTCCTGAGCTTCCCTGGTGACTCAGATGGTAAAGAATCAGCCTGAAATGCAGGGGACCCAGGTTTGATCCCTGGGGTGGGAAGATCCCCTGGAGAAGGAAATGGCTACCCACTCCAGTATTCTTGCCTGGAGAATCCCATGGACAGAGGAGCCTGGTGGGCTACAGACCATGGGGTCACAAAGATTCAGACATGACTGAGCAACTAACACACTGAATTGCTGCCAGAATATCTTGCTGAAAAACAAACTCCCTAAACTAAAAATCCTTTGAAGTCTTTTGGGATAAAAAGTAACTTACCAGGCCTTAGCTTAGCACACTAGTCCTTGAAAGGCCTTCACTTTCGAAAACTTTTGAAATACTGTACTGTCCAAACAAAGTGTCCAGCTAGATTCATGTGGTAACTTGGCAGCTTTCAACTCCTAGTCTAATGACTGCCATCTCTGTACCACCTCTGTCTTCAAATATTCAATAGTTATTAGACAGTTGCTACACAGTACATAGATTTAAGTAGAGTAGGATATAGTAGAAAGCGCCTTTATCAATTCTAATGAGTACTAAATTTAATCAATTCTAATGAGTACTAAATTTAAAAGTTCAATGTAAACTCTTGCAGGACAGCTATTACTGCTGTTGATAATCCTCTGCTGGGCGATGTGCCTTATATTGGTAGACCAAGTGTGTGAGTGGGTGCTTTCAGGGGACACAGGTGGTACAAGGACCCAGCCTTTACTTGCAGATGTTGGTGGGTGAACCTCCTGAGAAAAGAAACCCCAATGTGTTGACCATGCCAGAAAGATTAGATGAAAAGCTACAAAAAAAAATCTGAAAGATCACTGCTTATGAGATCATCTTTCTTTGAGAGAAAAAATAAATAGAAGGATGTTGGATAAAATGGCAGAACAAAAAAATGGGTCCTAAGATGATCATTTAAAAGTGGAACACCTGTTCCATGAGTACTCTGACGATTTGGAATATTTCTTATTTGTCCCTCAGTATAAGTCTAGGATGGCTGACAAACTAAGAGAACCATGTCTGAGGTATTTGCCAAGAGAGAGGTTTGTTAGGCTGTGCTGTAACTGGCACAATTTGATATGTATGTAATGCCATGACAGCCACAACCTGGAAAGAACTAAAGTTATTTTCTAGTACTGACATACCGCTTTTACTTTGGCTTTGATCGTTAGAGATTTGATTTCTTTCTATTACTGTGTCGCTTTCCTTCCTCAGGGGACCATAGTATTTTGCATGTGCAGAGAAAGATATTTTCAACTTCCTAATGGTATGATAGCACTGCGCTTTTAGAGAAGATGTACTTGCTAAACGCTTGCTGTTAGTTACTGCTTCTGTAACCTTGTGATTGGGCATCCATAAAGATGCGTTTTTTGCACAACTTCTTTCCTCGTGCAGCAAAACTATAACCTCAGAAACACCGGTCTGTGGTTCTCTCAGTTCTGTTTCTGCTCTCCTCCTTGATCTTCTTTGGCTGGTGCCCCTTATGTGTCCAGAACTCTCCTGCCACTGCCTTTCTCCCAACCTCTAAAATATGATGAAACCTCTCTCTTTGCACTTCTCACAAAAATAAAAAGCCTTCATTTGTGATGTGATTTATTGCTCTTTGCATTTTCAAACTTGACTTGCTTTATTTTATCTTAAAGGAATGTCAGCATAACCAGGCCATGGGTTACTTTTGGAGAAAGGATAGTTTCCTATTGTTCCTAAAATCACACATACACAAAACTACCCTTAAGGCCAACTCTGAAAGCAAACCTGACTTATTTCCTCTTAGGGTGCTGGGGAAGAGTGAGAAGGGGCCTCCTTTATGCTTGCTCTCCTCCCCAAATAAGCAAAATTCACCAGTTCTTATGGGGGCCCCTGCCAGCCATCCATCCCTAGAACCGGAGACAAGTTTTACCTGAGCATGGCTGACTCTCCAGCAGTGGTTCTCCACCTCAAATGCCCAATAAATCCTAACGTGGGAGCTTTAAAAAAAAAAAATGCCAGGCCATACCCCAGACTATTTAAATCAAACTGTGGGTGGCACCTAGTCATCAGTATATGTCAATGCCAGCATGCAGCAGTGGTTAAAAACCACTGCCCTAAAAGTCTTTCCCACTTTCATGCTCTCAAAGGTTGTTCCTAGACTTAGTCCTTGAGACTATGAGGACGCCATAGGGATTCCATAGGGAAAGAGCATCATATTGTTTTTCTGGACACACCACAATGCCACCACCCACTGACAGCTGTCATTTATTGATCAGTTATGTGTCAGACACTCTGCTATGTCTGTATGTATGTTATCTTTACGTTTTTACTACATCTTTATATCTATTATATTTATTTTTTGCACTTTACTGTATTCTACTGTGTTTAATTTTAACTACAAAATGTGTCTTATTACCATTACACAGAGAGGAAAGGGAAATGTTATAGAGGATAGATGATATGATCAAAATCACACAACTAGTAAATGAGGGGAAACAGCTGATAATAATGTTGATCACACGTTAGATCAAGAACAAAGAAGAGAAAAACTAGGGGAAAAAAGTTTGACTGTGTACTAATTACTATCACTATTACTCTTACACCAACAGTTTACTGTTTATACCTAATTACACTATAATACAATAATGATTATGATTGTAAATACCATTAAACATATCATATTAGGCAAATTTTGATTACAGAACAGCTCGAGTTTTTGTTATAAATAGGTGTGAAATGAATAGCTATTAATCATAGCTAATATTGTATTGATTATTTACTATCCACTAGGCATCACAGTAAGTACTTTATGTGCATTTCATTTAACCTTAAAAAAAAAACAAAACTCAGATCTGTATTATGATTTTCCCAGTTTTGTTCAGATATAATTGACAAATAACGTTGCATCAGTTTGAGGTATATCACATAATGATTGGGACTTCCTTGTGACTCAGCTTGTAAAGAATCTGCCTGCAATGCAGGAGACCTGGGTTCAGTCCCTGGGTTGGAAAGATCCCCTGGAGAAGGGAAAGGCTACCTACTCCAGTATTCTGGCCTGGAGAATTCCATGGACTGTATAGTCCATGGGATCGCAAAGAGTTGGACACAACTGAGCGACTTTCACTTTAACATAATGATTTAATATATGTATACGTTGTGAAATGATTACCACAGTTAGTTTAGTTAATGGCCATCACCTCACATGGTTACAGTTTTTTTTCTTGTAATAGGAACTCTTAAGATCCACACTTCTGGCAGCTTTCAAATACACCATAGAGTACTATACTGGAGGAGAGGAAGCTGAGGTTAGGAGAAATTGAGTAGCTGACCTGGTAAATGGCACATCCAGCTCTTCCACCCATATCTGTGGGACTCAGAGGTTATCCTCTCCAGGCCTTCACTCTTTCATCTTCTTGTTTACTATACTATAAATAAATACAGTGGTTCATGTATACACAGCCTTTATACTTATCACTAATGTGAAGTGGTTCTCTGTTGGAAACTTGTAATGTGGCTTGTGCTGCTGCTGCTGCTGCTAAGTCACTTCAGTCGTGTCCGACTCTGTGCGACCCCATAGACAGCAGCCCACCGGGCTCCCCCGTCCCTGGGATTCTCCAGGCAAGAACACTGAAGTGGGTTGCCATTTCCTTCTCCAAAGCATGAAAGTGAAAAGTGAAAGTGAAGTCGCTCAGTCGTGTCCGACTCTTAGCGGCCCCATGGACTGCAGCCTACCAGGCTCCTCCATCCATGGGATTTTCCAGGCAAGAGTACTGGAGTGGTAAGTCTATAAGAGTTTCCATGTCTGCTGTTAATAGTTTTAATTTTCAATATATGTGATGGTAACTTCATAAAATCTACTGCTAGGTAAGAACAATCTCTATTTATTCTCTTCGCCATTCAGTCATTTAAAACCAACCCGTCCTCTTAGTTTAAAAAGTAATGACTTCCAGAGTCATCTTAATTCTTGAATTGTGTGTATCATTAAGGAATTATAGAATCTGTCCATGTTTTAAAATAATCATTTTGTATTAAAAGAGGAGAGTGAAAAATCTAAAACTCAACATTAAAAAACTAACATCATGGCATCCAGCAAATAGAAGGGGAAGGAGTGGAAGCGGTGACAAATTTTATTTTCTTGGGCTCCAAAATCACTGCAGATGGTGACTGCAGCCTTCAAATTAAAGGACGTTTGCTCCTTGGAATAAAAGCTATGGCAAACCTAGACAGTGTATTAAAAAGCAGAGACATCAAAGGTCCATATAGTCAAAGCTATGGTATTTCCAGTAGTCATGTATGAATGTGAGAGCTGGACAACAAAAAAGGCTGAGTGCCGAAGAATTGATGCCTTCAAACTGTGGTGTTGGAGAAGACTCTTGAGGGTCCCTTGGACAGCAAGGAGATCAAACCACTCAATCCTAAAGGAAATCAACTCTGAATATTCATTGGAGGGACTGATGCTGAAGCTGAAGCTCCAATACTTTGGCCACCTGATGTGAAGAGCCGACTCACTGTAAAAGACCCTGATGCTGGGAAAGACTGAAGGCAAAAGGAGAAGGGGACAGCAGAGGACAAGATGGTTAGATAGCGTCACTGACTCACTGTACTTGAATTTGAGCAAACACCAGGAGATGGTGGAGGACAGAGGAACCTGGCATGCTCCAGTCCATGGGGTCACAAAGAGCTGTATATGACTTAGCGACTGAAAAACAACATTAAAAGTGGACCCAAAACATGCACATAGAAAGACGTATTTAATCAGAAATATTTGAATGAAATGTTTCAGCTGGGAAGCATTCAGTTCAAAAAACAAATTCTCAACCTAGAGAACCCTAACAAAATATCAACACATTAAAATACACTAAGAAACTAAATGGCATGTCCTATTCCAATTCATGTTGATGGAAAAAGAAGCACCTTGCCTCAACCCTGTTTCATACTGGTCACACAGGGCGGGAGGTGGTATTCTGAAAAGATTCCTTGCCTCATCTTTGTTAAACTCCTCTTCTAGGGATTACAGCTGGTAGAGAACTATACAGGCTTTGGACTCACAAAACATGGGTTCCCATTGTTATGTCTCTATTAACTCCCCAGCAGATTGCCATGTTGTGAGTTTTCTAAGACTCCTAAAAGAGATGTTGCTGAATGAGGAATAACTTAGTAATGCTTCAATAATGGCTATCCTTTATGGAGTTGTATGTAGACTAAGATTCTGTCATACATAGCTGAAATCCAGTAATAGTGACAAGTTTATAATAATACAGAACTCTTATTCGTAATCATATAAGTAATCTATAGAACCTTTTAAAAATTCCTTAAAAAGAAAGCTAGTGTCTTATGTCAGCAAAATCCCATCTGGAACCATTTAGCAAATGTTTCACCTAGTTTTTCCTCCAACCTAATAACTCCCTGCCAGCCACTTTTTGATGGTACAGAACTCATTTTCACATCACTAAAATTCTCATGACCTAAAACATTTGATGTTTGAAGGAAGTTGTGCTGCTGTTCCTCTTGGGGTGTGCCCGAATTGCGAATTGAATCAAGTTCCTTCTGCATATGATCTAATGGAGAGGTTGTAAAGTCAAGCCCCTTCAAAAGGATCAAATGTCAGGGTGCCTGCTCAAGGGATGTATGTGTTGACTGGTGGGAGCTAGGGAGTACATGCCCCACCTAGAGGTATTTTAATATTTTTTTAATTTTTAAAAAATACTTTAAAATATTGAACATGATCAGCTAGACAAAAAGAACAAACCTGAGTAGATTCTACTGAAGATCCAGCAGTTCACAGAGCCTCAGCTACTCAGTCTTGTGATAATCAATCCTACCCCCAAGTTTGGAATAGTTATATGCCACTTCATACTTGTTAGTAAGTTCAGTATAAGTAAAGATTTGAATATACCAGGAAGGTCACAAAATCAGTTATTGTTATTAGGGCTCACATTTAAAAGTATTTTAATACAAACAACTGAAGAACTATTTTCTACCCAAATTCTGATGTTCTTACATATATCCTAAAGTTCTTGGATTATATAAAATGCCTTCCTGGCGTTTGTATGTCATATTAGCTTACTGCCTTGCACATAATAGGCACAAAAGAAATGTTGAAATTAGGTAATGGTCATACCAAATAAATCTTTCAGACTTTTCACAACATGTTATTATGAAATCTGTAACTCTGATTTATGGACAGTATTAATACTGTGCATTTTGAAAGACACTTTTTCTCTGTCATTTTCACCCTGAGTAATTCTGTAATTCCTCAGAGTTTCTAAGGGCAAAAGGCTATGATTAAAGGGTCGTAATACCCTCAGCAGTTAATGCATCAATAAAAGAGCATAATATTTGTGGCTTCCCTAGACCAGGTGCCTGTTCTGTGCCACACACAGTATGGACCCTCCTGATGCTGCTTCTATGAGTCATTCTTGTTATTTCACTTGTTGCAAATACTCAGTCTTGGGGTGATTCCCATGTGGATAGTAACAGACCTTTCTGCTTCTAAATTAAATTCTGTGCTGTTGTGCTGGAAACATCTGTTACCACCACCATCTCCAAAACCACCGCTAAGGCCATCAGTGCATCGATTGGAATAATTGAGTGAACCTAGGTAACCTGGTAATGTGTCCACCGTATTAGGTTGCTCTAGGAAAAGAAGAGTTCAATTCCTTCAAATTCTCAGTAGAGAGTATGTGCCCCCACCAGCCAATCTGCTTGGATATCAGACACTTCGATATCAGTGTACACTGTGTACAGAAGCTGTTTGTACTAGAATTGTATACACAAAGTACATAAACTAAAAGCCTGCCCATTATTGGAAAACACTAACATATGCTGATGTCAAGGCAGGCTTGGTAAATGGAAGATCAATATGTTTTCTTTCCAAAGTTAAACTTCTGATTTCCCCTCAGTCTCTCCACTCCAGCTGTAATCATGCTTCGCAGCTCAAATGTGGCTTCTTTCATGGAAACTTCCTCTGGCCCTCTTGGGTAGAGTTAGGTGCTCACCTCCTCATATAGCACTTGGAGACTTTGTCATATCTGCTTTTTCCCAGGCACCTGTCTTCCTCTTAAATGTGAGTTCCTCAGAGCCAGGGCTGGATACTGTTGTTTCCATCGTTGTATCCCTGAGCACAGTGCCCAGTCATGTCTGATGGTGGATATTCCCTGTGTGCCTGACAGCAAATGAATGAATGAATGAAATGATATGGCTGCATGACCTTAACACCCTCACTCCCTCCCATCATCTGCTTCTCAGAAAGTCAGGAAGCCAGGTTGAAAGAGTTCAAATGTGTCATGGACGTTAGGGTCTGTACTTTGACAGTTTGTGGAGGAAAGAAAAGGTGAGCAGCCAACCAAATCCTTCATTAAAAATAGCACAAAGACTGGTTCCAAGGGAAAGTTTTCTCTTTTCTCTGTATGCTTTTGCACTTTTCCCCCATCATTTCCAAAATCGAATCTGGAACCCTTTCCTTAAGTGTTTCCGATTCTTAGCAGAAACAAAGATACCAAAGAAGAGTCCTCTTTGCTCTTTCCTCAATGCTCTCCCCTCCACTTGACAATTCAAATGAAGCAAGTTTCTGAAACTATCTGATATAGTTTTATCTATTTCCCTGGTGACTCAGACGGTAAAGAATCTGCCTATGATACAGGAGAACCAGGTTCGATCCCTGGGTTGGGAAGATCCCCTAGAGAAGGGAATGGCAACCCACTCCAGTATTCTTTCCTGGAGAATTCTATGGACAGAGGAGCCTGATGGGCTACAGTCCATGTGGTTGCAAAGAGTTAGACACAACTGAGTAACTAACACTTTCACGTACAAAAAAGATAATGCTGTTAAAGTGCTGCACTCAGTATGCCAGCAAATTTGGAACACTCAGCATTTGGACACAGGACTGGAAAAGGTTAGTTTTCATTCCAGTCCCAAAGAAGGGCAATGCCAAAAAATGTTTGAACTTATCGCACAGTTGCACTCATTTCACATGCTAGCAAGGTGATGCTCAAAATCATTCAAGCTAGGCTTCCACAGTACATGAACCGAGAACTTCCAGAAGTTCAAGCTGGATTTAGAAAAGACAGAGGAACCAGACATCAAATTGCTAACATCCCTTGAATCGTAGAAAAAACAAGAGAATTCCAGGAAAAAAAATCTGCTTCATTGACTATGCTAAAGTCTTTGACTGTGTGAATCTTAACAAACTGGAAAATTCTTAAAGAGATGAGAATATCAGACTACCTTATCTGCCTCCTGAGAAACCTGTATGCAGGTCAAGAAGTAACAGAAGCGGACATGGAACAACAGACTGGGTCCAAATTGGGAAAGGAGTACGTCAAGGCTGTATATTGTCACCTTGATTATTTAACATATATGCAGAGTACATCATGCGAAATGCCAGGCTGGATGACTCACAAGGTGGATTCAAGATTGTGGGGAGAAATATCAACAACCTCAGATACGCAGATGATATCACCCTAATGGCAGAAAACGAAGAGGAACTAAAGAGCCTTTTGATGAAGGTGAGGAGGAGAGTAAAATAAAGCTATCAGAAAACTATGATCATGGCATCCGATCCCATCCCTTCATGGCAAATAGATGGGGAAATGATGAAGACAGTGACAGACTTTATTTTTCTTTTGCTCCAAAATCACTGTGGATGGTGACTGCAGCCTTGAAATTAAGGGACACTTGCTCCTTGAAACAAAAGCTATGACAAACCTAGACAGCATATTAAAAAGCAGGAACATTACTTTGCCAACAAAGTCTTTATATTAAAGCTATGGTTTTTCCAATAGTCATGTATGGATGGTGAGAGCTGGACAACAAAAAAGGCTGAGTGCTGAAGAATTGATCCCTTCGAACTGTGGTGTTGAAGAAGACTTGAGGGTCCCTTGGACAGCAGGCAGATCAAACCAGTCAATCCTAAAGGAAATCAATCCTGAATATTCATTGGAAGGACTGATGCTGAAGCTGAAGCTCCAATACTTTGGCCACCTGATACGAAGAGCCAACTCATTGGAAAAGATGCTGGGAAAGATTGAGGGCAGAAGTAGAAGAGGGTGACGGGATGATGGTTGGATGACATCATCGACTCAACGTACATGAATTTGATCAAACTCTGGGAGATAGTGAAGGACAGAGAAGCCTGGCGTGCTGTAGTCCATGGGTCACTAAGAGCTAGACACAATTCAGTGACTGAACAACAACAAATATAGCTTAAAGACCACAAAAGCCCCATATTTAGTAATGTCTAACTGAAGTATATCTTAATAATTTAAATAGCATTTTAAAATTTGTAATTGTAAAATACTTACTCCACATAGTTCTCATTTGAAAAACTAGTAACTCTGCTTTAACCACAGGATTGCATTCTTCTTCGAGTTTGGAAAACATTTCGGTTCAACTCACTGGACTGTAAGCCTTGAGTCCTAACCTTGCCTGGTAATGAAACATCGTTTTTTCCTTGTACCTCTTAATGAAAAGTCTCTTCGTGTTCCTCAGCAGACAGCTGCTCTACATGTACTAGAGGTATAGTCTCATTTTCTAGAGAGGGAAATAGGAAAAACACCACTGCTGCCACCCCACCCCTGTCATCCAAAAGGAAGTTCATCAGAGAACTCCACATGAGTCCACCTGCCTCTCCGGTCTGTTGATGTTTTTACCCTTTGAGTTTATCAAGTTTTTTTTTTTTTTAAGATTATGAAAAACACTTAATGTTATGAAAGTTACTTGAATGGCTTTGAAGTCACAGTTACAAAACGTGTTTTAAAGGCACAGCACTAATCTGAGTGAGTGAGTGAGTGAAAGAGCAGCTAGATCCAATGGCAGTTTGGCAACCATCATTTCTTCACTCCTGCCCTGTTTTTCTTAAGCAAACACTTAAGGCACTCCTCAGCAGTAGTATATGAAGGATGGTCTCCAAAAAGAGATTGGCAGCTTTAATTTGCTTGATATGTGCAATCATAGTCCGTGTTAAATTCAAAATGCTTGTCCAATCAAGGATTCAATATAGAAAAGAGGCAGTAACAAGCATGCTGCATGCTGTAATAAAGAAATCTGTTGATTGAAAACAGTTTGTATATTTTGGAAATGATAGGGAATGTAATTGGTAAGAAAGAAAAGGATAGGGCTTCATAAATAATGGGAAGTAGAATATATTTTTTTACTGATAATACTAACTTGATTTAATAACATTTTGGTGTTGGATTTTTGTATGCCAGAAGATAAGAAAGGTGGGTCCTTTCTTGTTACTCTTAATAAATGTCATGATTCCTGGAGTGACCTTTTTTATTTATTTTTTTTACGGAGAACAGCTGTAACAGGTTGAATCTGTGGCAGCAGTGGGTGATGGGCTCTGGTTCTTTAAGAACTCTTACAGGATATCTTTCTTTTTTCCATTTATTTTAAGATGTAATTTATGTTAAATTACAAGTGCTAGATGAATGTATTTTTGTGGCAAAAGATCCCAACAGAAGAAAAGTATACGGAGTGAAGCATAATGGTCCCCTATCCTTTGCCCCACCTCAACTCCCCTCCCTGAGGTTACCACACCGGTTTCAAGGGCATCTAGCATCTTTGTACATAGATACCTGGATAGAGATTCATATGCAGATCATTTGAGGGGCAGTCATATTAAGAAACTGAACTTTGCTGTTTATGTCATTATCAAGCTATTTTCTGCACAGATACAAATATATGTACAAAGTCACAGCCTGGAGGGCTGATATTCGCAGCTCTGCACTAGAAACGTGATGTCAGTATAAACAACAGCATCCGTGTCTTGGGTGGTTAGAGGGGACCCACTTCACCAGGCTCCATCCCAGGTCACCAGCATCCCTCTTGGGGCTCCCTCACACAAATGGCTGGTATCCAGCTTCTCTCTCTGTGAGGAATAAAACCTTCAACAACTTGAACTTCAACCTCAACTATTTACCCATAACACTACATTTACCTGTCTCCTGTTAATATTTATGTTTTCTGCTATTGTTTTTAGTTCCTTTCACTATTAATTTAAAATCAAGTATTTGGTCGAAGAAATATCCATTGTGTTGATAAGTTCTTTTGGCTGGGGACTGCATTTTTCCTCTACAAGCATTGAACAATGTAGTGCTTTCAATTCTAAGTTCACTGAACTTCCTCTTCTATTCACTATCGTTAAACATGTAGCGAACATCTCTCTGCCAAGCCGTCTGTTCAAAGACACAGATAAGGTAGCCTCCTTATTCTCTAAGAATCCGTAATCTAATGGTGGGAGGAAACCTGCATAGAACAGGGGTTCTCAATTCTGCTGAGGTGGCCAAACGATTTCTATCCACTTACAGCCTAGTGTGCTGAAGATGAAGAGAGGAAGACTGGAACGATGTGAAGTCAAGGGTGAGAAAACAGCTGTGTGCCTACCACCCCCACCCCCACCCCCAAAGCTCTCAGGACAGAGTTTATCCTGCAGGGAAGAGGTGAACCAGAATGCTATGAGTATGCTCCCCCTGTGTAACGTATCCTGTTGAACATATGAAAAAGATAAAATCTTAAGTGGAGAGGGATGAGAAACTAGTTTAAAAATACATGTATGATATCTTCAATCCAGGCCTTTTTTTCAAGAATCTTTTAAAAGACCATTTTGAGATGTTTCATTTTGTTAAAACTATTTTTAGTTAAAGCCACTTAACTGGGCAAACAGAAACTTGATGGTGTTACACTGTGGGGAAAGTGGACCAGCCTGTAATGGCCCCTCTCTCAAACCCTTGCCCATGAAAAAGGATCAGACAGACAAAGGCAAGAGAAGAGGTCCCTTGACCTTCCAGCCACTCTTTGAGACTCAGACCAAGCAAAATGCAGCCTCTATCCACCCAAACAGTAAATATGAAGGTCTTTGTTTTAGATTTTTGAAAATACAAATAGAAGTACCCTTAAACCACAGCTAATAGAACACCCGCATTTTGGGTGCCATAGGCATGCAAACTCACATATGCATTGGCTAGCCCAAGAGGTTTGTGACCATTGGTAGCCATCCTGTGACTTCAGCACATGCCTTTTCTGGTCTTCGGAGCTCAGTGTTGTGCCCTTTCCACTGTGTGATGCCCCACAGTTGGGAGAAGGGTGTTGGTCTGCTCTGAACCCTCTACAGCTAGGTATACCTTGTAATGCCCAGGTCACTTAGACTGTCATGCTTGTGAGCCTCGAGGAAGTAAAACTAGGGTACCCATCTTTTACCTGCTGCTCATCCAAACTTTGAAAGAGGTTTGAATTGATGTGCCAAATGCTCTCCTACCAGAGTATATTCATACTGGTGGTTTTATTATGTCCAGTGAAATGCAACAGTGGTGACATGTTTGCTGTAGGATGTTCACCCCGCCCTTAGTGTTACCATCAGGAACCATACTGGACCCAAAGGGAAGTTTGTTATGAGAGTCCAGAGACTCTCAGACCCAAGGCCCAAAAGATCTGATCCAGAGCGTAGGTGGCCACCTTCCGGTCCCCACCTCCCATCTCAGTTCCTCTCTTGCATGTCAGCTTGGTCCCTTTCTCTCTTGAGTTAGAGTGACTTTCTGTTAGTCTTTCCCGAAAAGCCAAAGAATCTATGAAAACGAGTAGGCTTCCAGGATTAGTACCACTTCCTTGAAAAAACACTTAGCTTATCTGTTGACAGCTGGCATAGTTGACAAGATTCTTGGTTCCTAGTCCTTTTTCCTTTCACCATCCACTTGTGGCTTGGATATTCGAGAAGGGACCCTAGACAAAGAAACTTGGACTTGGCCTGAGGAAGATACAGATGAGGTCTGCTCATGGATCTGGTGGAGTCTTTAATCATAACAAGAAACTTTTTCCGAGTTTTGTACCTGGTTCCAGGCCTTCTGAGTTGACCCTGCTGGCCTCAGGCTGTGTGCACTCTCATACGCCCTTCAGTGTCCTATCTTGGCTTTTGTCCCAACACATCTGTAGGGTCTTACCTTTCCCTGGAGTTCTATGAAGAATGTAGAACCTGTGGTAACTTGCTCCGTCTCCAACCTCTTCCATTTGCCCGAAATATGTTTATCCACCAAATCAAAAGGCAAGCTCTCCCCTCTAGTTATTCTGAACTGGCTTCTCCATGATCTTACAGTCAGGAGTCCTCCCTTGGGGCTACCATCTTTCTTTGGGGACCACGTGCATTGTATTAACTTCTGTCACTGACCCAAAGCAAACTTATATGTCCAGTTTTCCTAAACAGACCCACCTGCCCCCCGATAAGTTAGTGTTTCCTCTTCTTAGAGATACCTCTAGTTCTTAGCCCATTTCAGAGCAGAGACATGAATTCAGGGTTTGAATTATTTTTTCTAGCCCCAGATTCTCTTGAGTAGCTCACTGTTCATCTCATTCGGGTTTTCTTTTTTCCCATTAAATCCCTACCCACCCAGGAAAGTGAGGATTTCTTTTTTTTTTTTTTAAGGAAAATCACCACTTAACAATTGAATGACAGGAGAAATTCTCACCCCACAGAGGAGTCTTAATATTTATTGGGCATGTGTGAAGAGTGAGTCTTAACAGAGGTTAAGGTTATCCTTTGTGAGTGCACTTAGGGCAGTGGTTCCAAACCAGGTATGATTTTTGCCTTCCAGGGGATATTTGGCAAAATCTGGAGACATGTTTGATTGTTATAACTCTGAGGAATGGTGCTAAGGGCATCTAGTGGCTAGAGGTCATGGATGCTGTCGAACATCTACAATAGACACAGGATGGCCCCTATGGCAAAGAACTATCAGCCTACAATTTCAGTAGGTTAAGAAACCCTAACTGAGGGCTAGTGAAACTCTAGATAGTATTTTGTCAAGTCAGAGGCCACTAGGAGAAGGAAACACGATGATGATTTTCTGGGCGTGATGACAGCAGCCTCGGTGATTTGGGTCAGTGATTTTATAGAAAGACAACTGTGTTGTCTTGCTATGGAACAGTGGTTTTTAGATTTGGGGTCTGGGGACTCCTTTACATGCTTAAAAAGTATTGGGGTTCCTAAATTCACTTTAGAATAACAATAATAAACTCATTACATGTCAACACAGAAACCTATGTTATAAAAATAACTGACCCCCCCCCCCCAAAAGAAAAAACAAAAAATTGTGAGAAGAGCCGCGTTTTAAATGTTGGCAAATCTATTTAGTATCTGGCTTAATAGAAAACAGCTGATTTCAAATACCTGTTTCTACATTCGGTCTGTGGGAACATCACACATCATGTAGCCACTGGAAACCCCACTCTAGGCTCAGAGTAAGAGTTAAATAGACAAATAAGGTCTGAATATAACTTCGAAAAAATCTGACCTCAAGGACCCCTGAAAGGGGTCCCCACACCTGCTGCCCCCAGAAGTCCCTGGCCCATACTTTAAAGAACAGTTGCTCTAGACAAAGGTTCTATGAACCTGAATGGGGAAAAAGTGACATCTTTATTTTCACTAACCTCTAACTAGAATTAGCCCTCCCTTCAATTATGCATAGAGGCCTCAAACAGTGGTATTAGTAGAATCTATGATTTTGTCACCAGTAGAAGTCAAGAATATTTTTGGATGACATTACAGTTGCTGCGCTTACCTAAAATATAATTTTTACTCATCATTGCTTTGAGATTACAGTCATTATCATACTAGATCTTGTTGTTTAATGCTTTAATAAGAAAGTATATATACTACTTACCATAAATATGTTCTTTAAATATTTTAAGAAATGTATCTCAGTGTAATTGCATTCCTTTGTAATCCTATGTATTTTATTTAACCTATTTGAAAAAATTCTGAGGAGGGGTCCATGGGCTTTATTTAGTAGACTGCCAAAGAGGACATTGGTACAAAAGTCTTTAGGAAGCCTTGCCCTAGACAGTGACAGCCAAAAAAAGCATCACTAGGCCATTTGGGGGAAGTGATCTGGTCTAAAAGCAAGCTGAAATCAGGACATGTTCCAAGAAAGCAAGTTCTGGCACCACTGTTGTCAGCTTCTATATGTACCACCACCACTCCAGGTCCTCCTGGAAACAAGGTTCAACAGTTGTCAAGAAAAAGGTCCTGAATTTGAGAAACTTTACAAAAGTTTCCTTTAAAAGTTTCCATAATTCACATAATCATCTTATTAAGCCTTCTTAGCAAACAAAACTCGGCCACCCCAAGAGTTCTAGATAGCTAAGGTTTTCCTGCCACTGTGACACATGAATAAAGTTTCCCAAAATTCCTGGACAGGCACAGAAAGGGGCAAAAATGATTGCTTCTGAGAAGGGGCATGGGATGAATGGGAGACTTTTTATTGGTTGATTGGTTCTTGAATTTTATCTGTTAAAAATGCACGTAATTTCTCATATCAGAAATTCAGTTTGGCTGCTTACCAAAAGCAGTCCCTTTTCCCATAGCATTCCCCTTCCCCAGACCTCAAAAGCAACCACTTGTAAGTCCTGCTGCTGCTTGCTGCTTATCTCTGAACAACTTCTGCAGAGTGCAGTATCTGATCACCTCCTACAATGGACAGCTCCCACTGCCACTACACATGTGCCATCTCCCACCCCTTCTCCCCATGCTCATACGGCAGTTATCACGGTTCTGATAGGTCAGCAGTTAGTATTTATACATACCAGCCCTTGCCCTGGTTATCTAAACCTGCTCTTAATCCAGTTCAGCCATACCCAGTATTCTGAGCTGATGGCTGTCATGGCCTGATTCATAGCTGTTTTCCTAAGATTCTTCCCTTATCCTCATCTGGGCATTGTCTTCACATAGCACTTATATTAGGGTGCTTGTGTCCTGGATTCTATTAACTGTTTCTCTTTTGGGGAGAGGTAGAGGATCTCTTCCAGTAGTTTCATGGCAGGTGAAGCTTTGAGACGTTGCTTGTCTTAAAATGTTCTTAATCCACCCCATACCAAATCAGTAGTTACAGGGTTTTAGGGTGGAACTCACTTTCCTTCACAATTTTGGAAACATTGTTCTACTGTCTTTTTGGAAAACCTTTCAGATTCCTAATCCTTTTTATATATGACCTTCTCTGGTTCCTCTTTAGAAACTCATAGCATCTGCCATGCACCTAGTCATGGCCACATTCACGATGACGTGTCTTGGTCTTGGGCAGTTTTCATTCCTGCTGCCAGGCACTTTCTGTCTATAAAGGCAAACCCTCCAGGTCTGGGAAATTTTCATTGTAAGTTTTTTCTTCCTATTATGCTTTCAGTTTCTAAGAACTTTTTCTTGTTCCCCAAGTGTCCTTGTTCCATGAATGAAATGTCAGTAACTTTTGAGTTTGTTTTTTTTTTTATCTCATGGGTTGGCCTATTCCCCAGAAAAGTCTTTTCCAGTCTCCTACTTTGTGTGTGTGAGGTGGGGGATAAGACTGGCTGCCAGCATCTGGGAGGAAAGGGAACTCAGGGTCTCAGCATCCAGTATCAGCTCAGTGTACCCCTCATTTCAGAGACCTTCACCAGAGAATAAGCCTTCTGTCAGCACAAAGGTAGGAATCTGGGGTTTGTTTCTCAAAAATACCTCAACCAGTTTTCTAAGGGCACCCTGAACCTGTTCTTCCAGAGATATCTTGGGGCACCAGTTCAAGAGCGCTTGGAAGTTCTGATGGCTCCCAAGAGAGCTCTCCCCGCTGTCCACTATGTCCACTATGATCTGTTAAGTAAATTACATCTTATCCTTCTGATTTCTAGCTTTTGCTTTTGGCACCTTCACTCCTGTTTTCCTCTTTTTTGGAGTTTATTATCCCTTAAAAAAATCCTGTGCTATCATTTTAGTGGAGATTTAGGAGTTTACAGAGCCACATATGCATTTTTAGTACTCCACCTTTAACCAGAAATTTGGGAGTTTTCGTTATAGGCTTGTTTGTGCAATTTGAATTTTGTCCACATTTATGTTCTAAGAATTCAAAATATACATATTTGGGAAATTCCCCAGCTGTCCAGTGGTTAGGACCCCATGCTCTCACTGCTGTGGCCCTGGTTGGGAAACCAAGATCGCATAAGGCACACAGCATAGCCAAAATACATATATACACACACACACATATGCATACACCACACACACATGGGCTTCCCTGGTTGCTCAATGGTAAAGAATCTGCCTGCCAGTGTAAGAGATGTGGATTCAATCCCTGGGTTGGGAGGATCCCCTGGAGGAGGAAATGGCAACCCACTCCAATATTCTTGCCTGGGAAATCCCATGGACAGAGGAACCTGGTGGGCTGCAGCCCATGGGATCACAACAATTCTTTCTGGGTCCCCCCTCTTTTGATTAAATTCTAAATGAGACCCATAATTCAAACTATAGAATAGTACTAACTATGCAAGTCATACTAATTGTTAACATTTATTGACCGCCAGATACTATGGTAAGCTTGTTCTGTGACTTAATTCCCACAACAGCCCTAGGGACATAGCCCTATGTTACAGATGAGAAGATGGAAGTTCAGAGAAATTAAGAAACGTGGTCAAGGTAACACAGCAAGTTGATAGTAGAGTCAGGATTTCAACCCAAACAATCTAGCTCTAAAGTGCATTTTAAACTTAATTACTATGTACACAATGCTAATGGTTTGTAAATCATGTGAATAACTAAAAGTACTTTCCCCAACTTTGTTGCACATGTTCCGAAACTTTCTTAATGGACCATTTGTCATAACTTCACCAACTTGCAGCTCTTTTTTCCATATAAAACTTGCCAAAATGTTGCTAGGCTAAGGGGAAATTTTTTCACTGTTTACCTCAAATAAAATATCATTAGCAGAAAACTGGTTTGTATTAAGATAATTGCTTAAAACTTGATTTTCATTGCATGAAAAGGATGTAAATTGGCCACTTACCCTAAAATAGTACTAGAGACTGCAAGTGATAAAACATGTCAATATTCTTCTTTTTCTCCTTATTAATAATTGAGGAATACTTTAAAAATCATAAAAGATTATATAAGAGCTTTAGAAGAATTTATATTTTCTTTACTAGGGCAGTCATTCATTTTTATCAGACTGACTTCAGTGTTAAACCGTTTTTTCCTCAGGTTAAAATTTGACTGACCTATTCTGTTACTGACTGAGTCATACCAGGTCACTGAAACCTAAAATAAGTATGTTCTAAGCATTGGGTAACCATTATAACCTATTCAGAGCCAAGATCCACTCAAGACACACTGGCTTCTCTTCTATGTCACCACTGAGATGTCCAGCACGTGCATCAGTAATGTCCCCATGTTCTCATTAACTCTCCAAGAAGGGAAGGATGCCAGGAAAATTGCAGAAGTAAATTCAATGGAATTGCTGTGGTCCAGAGTTATGGCTCTTGTTCTATTTGTCAGCCTGTGTGTTGCTAACATTTTTTTTCTTCAGTAACATATTTTGTTACAAAGAGATAAGAAAGCCTTCCTCAGTGATCAATGCAAAGAAATAGAGGAAAACAACAGAATGGGAAAGACTAGAGATCTCTTCAAGAAAATTAGAGATACCAAGGGGACAGTTCATGCAAAGAGGGCCTCGATAAAGGACAGAAATGGTATAGACCTAACAGAAGCCGAAGATATTAAGAAGAGGTGGCAAGAATACACAGAAGAGCTGTACAAAAAAGATAGATCTTCACGACCAAGATAATCATGATGGTGTGATCACTCACCTAGAGCCAGACATCCTGGAATGTGAAGTCAAGTGGGCCTTAGAAAGCATCACTACGAACAAAGCTAGTGGATGTGATGGAATTCCAGTTGAGCTATTTCAAATCCTGAAAGATGATGCTGTGAAAGTGCTGCACTCAATATGCCAGCAAATTTGGAAAACTCAGCAGTGGCCACAGGACTGGAAAAGGTCAGTTTTCATTCCAATCCCAAAGAAAGGCAATGCCAAAGAATGCTCAAACTACCGCACAATTGCATTCATCTCACATGCTAGTAAAGTAATGCTCAAAATTCTCCAAGCCAGGCTTCAGCAATACGAGAATCGTGAACTTCATGATGTTCAAGCTGGTTTTAGAAAAGGCAGAGGAACCAGAGATCAAATTGCCAACATCTGCTGGATCATGGAAAAAGCAAGAGAGTTCCAGAAAAACATCTATTTCTGCTTTATTGACTATGCCAAAGCCTTTGACTGTGTGGATCACAATAAACTGTGGAAAATTCTGAAAGAGATGTGAATACCAGACCACCTGACCTGCCTCTTGAGAAATCTGTATGCAGGTCAGGAAGCAACAGTTAGAACTGGACATGGAACAACAGACTGGTTCCAAATAGGGAAAGGAGTACATCAAGGCTATATATTATCACCCTGCTTATTTAACTTATATGCAGAGTACATCATGAGAAATGCTGGGCTGGAAGAAACACAAGCTGGAATCAAGATTGCCGGGAGAAATATCAATAACCTCAGATATGCAGATGACACCACCCTTATGGCAGAAAGTGAAGAGGGACTAAAAAGCCTCTTGATGAAAGTGAAAGAGGAGAGTGAAAAAGTTGGCTTAAAGCTCAACATTCAGAAAACGAAGATCATGGCATCTGGTCCCATCACTTCATGGGAAACAGATGGGAAAACAGTGGAAACAGTGTCAGACTTTATTTTTGGGGGCTCCAAACTCACTGCAGATGGTGACTGCAGCCATGAAATTAAAAGATGCTTACTCCTTGGAAGGAAAGTTATGACCAACCTAGATAGCATATTCAAAAGCAGAGACATTACTTTGCCAACAGAGGTCCGTCTAGTCAAGGCTATGGTTTTTCCTGCGGTCATGTATGGATGTGAGAGTTGGACTGTGAAGAAGGCTGAGCGCCGAAGAATTGATGCTTTTGAACTGTGGTGTTGGAGAAGACTCTTGAGAGTCCCTTGGACTGCAAGGAGATCCAGCCAGTCCATTCTGAAGGAGATCAGCCCTGGGATTTCTTTGGAAGGAATGATGCTAAAGCTGAAACTCCAGTACTTTGGCCACTTCATGCGAAGAATTGACTCATTGGAAAAGACTCTGATGCTGGGAGGGATTGGGGGCAGGAGGAGAAGGGGACGACAGAGGATGAGGTGGCTGGATGGCATCACTGACTCGATGGACGTGAGTCTGAGTCAACTCCGGGAGTTGGTGATGGACAGGGAGGCCCGGCGTGCTGTGATTCATGGGGTCGCAAAGAGTCGGACATGACTGAGCGACTGAACTGAACTGAACTGAACATATTTTGTGATCTGACTTAGCCCACAGTTCATCTGAATCCAGGCATTACATTTATAATAGAGGTTTTGCTGTCCAGTTTTCCTCCATCCTGAGGAATTTCAGAAGGTGGATGTTCTGCACCTAAAGGAAACATGAAAAATAAAAAATGGAAACACCTGAAGAATGCTTTCACTCACATTAATCTACTGCTGTTAGCGATAGGGCTCTGCTCTGCACGTGGCCTCAGAGCAGGAATTAAGAGTCAGACTGAGTGATGCTGCCTCGGTGTTCAGGTGGAAAGGCCCCGTTGGCAAGGATAGTAAAATTTACTGGTTTCAATTACAAGGGGAGTTTTGCCCCTTGAGTTTGAGTTGAGGTTGTGACGTACAAATCACTAATACCCATGCGTTGTGGAAGAGATTTGGACCCTGTATTTTCCCATATCTCCCCTTATTAGATGGTAATTTACCTTTAGGGATTTGGGTTTCTTGATGTATGCATTAATAAGGAGGTGGAAAGAGAGAGTCACTAATTAAAATCATTTTATGATAAGTGTCTATGCCTTTTGAACTATATGCTTCTCTTTGTAGAACTCTCAGGAAAATAATTCAGGTGAAGACTATGCATTTTGATGTTAACAGATTCCACTCTTATAGACAAACATCCAGGTAACAACATGAAATGCAGCAGTGATGGTTTTCGAAATGAGATAATGTTTGATGTAACCTCGAGTTTCTCTCTGAACTTTGGCCATATTGTTAGAAAAGCTAGGAGGAGGGGAGCCACTCTGTCAAGCACAGAATTACACATGGGGGAAAAATTAAATACTAAGGGAGAAGCCTGTGTTCTCTTGCATGATATTTAGCAGCAAGAGCAAGGAGAGGGCTGTTTCTTTCTTTGTGTAATGTGCAGTAGTTACAATAAACACAAGATTTCCAAATCTCAGAGGACTCTCTTGACAGTTGCTTGATAACAGCTTTTTTCATTCCATAGTTTTGACAGTTTGTGTGTGTTGCCATATCTAGTGTAAACTAAAACATCACTGTCATTCTGTTTTTCTTTTGTATGTGGCTTCTTTTTTTTTCATCTTTAGGATAATGAAAAAGATGGGCTTTTCACTTGTAGACTAGAGTAAGGCAAGTTGTGTATGGAGATTAGTGTGTGTTTATGAGTTTTGAAAGATTCAAGTTGACAGCAGAACACTGCTTTAAATAATTTTTTTCTCCATATTGCTGCAGTAAAAGTATAAGGGGGATGTTTAAGTTTTCTGTTAATCTTTTGATAAATAGCAAATCTCAGGCATCTGTGTGGGTACCTATATTATTTATCTGTGGTGAATGAATACAATATACATCTCTAGCACTCCTGGCTATGCAGCTGTTGAGAAATGGAAAGCATTCTGTTCCTTGTCTCAGAGGGCTTTGCTCCATCTTGATATTTTCAGTCCCCATGTATGCTTCCCATCACCTGGTGGATCCCCCATCCCACCCACTTACTGCCAAATTCATAGCTAAATGAAGTTATCCTTCTGTTTGAGAAACAGCAGGGTTTCGTTGTTGTTGTTTGTTTATCTGGTCTTTGTTTTTCTGGAGGAACTCTAGAAACTAAATTGCATTGACACTGTTTGCGAGGCTGCAGGGGAGACAGGGGTCCGGGAACACATGTCAGGGTCATAGCTGTCTTTACTCATCAGTTGCAAACTCACAGATTCTTCAGATTCAGAGAGGGTCCCATACCTGGGAGACCTTCCCCCCTTCAGCCCTGATACCCTTTTATGTGTGGAAATCTCAGTGAGGTTATTTTGCCATCAAACCAAATTTTGCTGTAGTGTAGCAAAGCTCCCGATGCCGTCATCTGGCATGTTACAGACAAATTCCAATTACTTTTCTACTTCTAGCTATTGTTAAACACTACAAGCTAGCTGACAGTAAAATTATAAATACAGGTGTTGTCACACTACACTATAATCAGAATTTTAATTTGAATTTTCATTTGTAAAGCCTTTTTTTCTCACATGAAAATGGGAATAGAATTAGTTTTATTGACAGTAAAAAGACATTTTGAAAGCTTCCTAAATCATTACCTGTATTTAGCAGGAGGAAAAATTGTATATGTCCATGTAAAAAGAAGAGTTTTATTATCACATATTTACTCATTATATTTTGTGGTAAATAAAACGGGGAAGACATGTTTGACAAATGATTGACGGAACTCACTAGGTTTTTGCTTCATCAGAACAATAGACAGACATAAATATATATTTTGCTTTTGTTTTCTTCTGCTATTACTAATGCAGACCTGTAGACAAAATCTTCTTCCAACAAATTAAGTACAGCCTGTTGGGAGTCTGCATGCCATGCTCAACTTTTTATTTGGCAATTTTCTCTTCTTCCCCAGATTCATCATCTGTGGTGCTTTTTTTTTCCCCCTTCGTGTGGTGGTTGGAGTGGGTTCCCCCTTCTCAAGTCCCTTTTTTTTCCCTCAAGGCATTTAGTGTCGTGTCTGCCAGATTTCAGTGATGAGCAGCGAATTGCTTTTAAAGTGGGCATTATGCCAGTTCAGCAGCACAATGGAAAACCAATCTTCCACCATTCTACTTTTGATGCTGTTATTGTAGCATTTTAGATAACTGCTGCCACAAAAAAAAAAAGAAAAGAAAAAAAAAAGATGTGCTCAATTGCTACCAGTTAGTCAAGTTAAATCCAGAGTAGCATTAAAATTACTCTGAAAACTGTTTGTCAGAGGTCATGTGCCGTCTGTGGCTGCCGCACATAGGATAGATGTTCTGTTCTGGTGGGTTTTTTTCCCTTTATTATTACTGTGACTGACCACCTCTCTAAATAGCCCTCCACTGCCTGTTTACTTATTGTCTTCACCTCCCTGTTGAAAAAATGTGTCAAACAGAAATGTTGAAAAGTTTCTTTAAAGTGCTGGAAATAGCAGGAGAGTGAGTTGTTCGGGGTGCTAGAGTTTGTACAGTGTGGAAGCAAAAAAAAAGGGGGGGGGAGAGCAAGAACATAATTCTCTGGTTTCTATAGCAAGATTACTGTTTTCTTCTTTTTATCTTCACTTTTCAACCACTGGGTTCACTGTTCTACGTTTTTCTTAATAGCACAAATGGAATTTATCCTCTCTCCATCTCGAGTCCCTCCCCGCTTCCACTGGGTTTGCTCGTGAATGAAAAGGACTCCTACTATGACTACAGGACAGATGGCAGCTGTATGTGTTGTATTTGATGTATTTTGGAGTGAGCCATATTTTTAAATTCAGGGCCAGTGGATGGGCTATTTTGAGGGTGGCAGTAACACTATACTTCAAGCCTGCTGCATTTCCACAGAATTTATTTAGACTTCTAAAATTACATAAATAGCCTATAATCTGTGCTCAAAATAATTGAGTTGTTATCTATTAGATGTATTATAATAATAATAAAAGTAACTCAGGTTTCTGAACTGCCTTCTAAAGAAAGTATGTTTATTTTATCTTTATACTATTTCTAATGGATTTTTCTATGTTAACCATATCTATTATATAAAGGCAGGCATTAAAAATTTTTTTTGAGGTAACATTGGCTTATAACATTAAGTTTCGTGTATACAACATATATTTCTACTTCTGTATGTATTACAGTGTGCTCACAACCAAAAATTCAGTTTCTATCCCTCACCATACAGTTGACCACCTTTACCAATTTCACCCTCATCTCCCCCACCCTGCCCCGATTTCCCCTCTGTTAACCACTACTCTGGTCTCTGTATCATGTGTTTGGTGGGTTAGGTTGGGTTTGTTCATTTACTTATTTTGTTTGTTTTTTTGTATTCCACATAAGAGTAAAATCATATGGTATTTCTCTTTCTCCATCTGACTTACTTCACTTAGCATAATACCCTCAAGATCCATCCATTTGTTGTTGCAAATGGCAAGATTTTGCCCTTGTATGGCCGAGTAATATTCCATTGTATATATACACCATATCTCCTTTATCCATTCAGCCGTTGATGGACACTTGCGTTGTTTCCATGTCCTTCTTGGCTCTTGTAAATAATGCTATAATGTACATAGGGGTGCATATATCTTTTTGTATACTTTTCATATTCTTTGGGTAAATAGAAGTGAGATAGCTGGATCATTTTGAGGAATTTCCGTACTGTCTTCCATGTTGACTAAGGCAGACAAATTTGTCTGCTTTGTTCATTTCTGTATCCCCAGAACAGTTATCTGGCACATAGTAAGTACTCAATGAATATTTCTTGAATGATTTAGTTTTTTATTCCTTCCTTCACTGATATCCCATCCAAAATTATACTTGAAACCAGTGGGTACTCAATATTTGTTGAATAAACGAGTAGAGAAGCCCAAACTTGAGTCATTCGCCAGTACAAGATATGATCATTCCGTTGTAGAGATGAAGATAGACAAATTATCCACCAGTCAATAGTCTCTGAGTTCTCAGCTTTATGTTAGTTTAGAGTTCTTTCCGGAAACCATGGTTTTCTGGGCTTGTATTCAAGTATGTTTCAGATCTATATTTTCTTCAGTTTCTAGTTTAACATTTAATGTTGGCTAAAGTATTCAAGAAAAGGCCCTGATGGTGATGTAGTCTGTATTCACCACCAGCCCATCCGCTAGTGCCATCTAAATGAAACGAGTGCATGGTCTTTGGTGTGAGTTATCCTGTCTTAACATGGGAAGGAGGCTGCCCTCCATAATGGGATGTATCCATGATAGCAGTTACACCTCCCTCAGCACCATTTATCCCCTCCAGTATTCTTGCCTGGAGATTCCATGGACAGAGGAGCCTGGTAGGCTGCAGTCCATGGGGTCGCAAAGAGTTGGACACGACTGAGTGACTAATGCTTTCCACTTTTTCGGCACCATTTGCCTTTTGTGGGGAATTGTGGTTTAGGTATTGTCATTCCCTCACGTCCTCCACTAGCAGCCTCCCTGGAACTTCCTGCTTCTATCTGTGAAGTGAAGGAAATGAGGGCCTAGAGGCTGCTTAACAAGGTCAGAGGCTTTGGAGAATTCAGTGCCTTAATCAAGAACCGTACTATGAAAGAGGCATGCCGCTCTTCCTTTTAATCATCAAGTTGTAAATGTGACACAGCATTAAATGGATAGCAACAATTTGCAAATCAATAAGACACATTTTGTAATTAGCTTTGGACTATGCATTAAAAAGTATACATTGAGGATTATGTTAGTAAAACTGCAGAGCCGTGTAGGGATTCTTTGTTGGCAGCTAAAAATGTACATATTAAACATAGAGAAATGGAGATGATGAGTGTCTCTAGCTATTAACAGATTCTCTCAAAAGAATGCCTTGATAGAAGCCTCTCTTTTCTTTATTTTTATATATATATATATATATATATATATATATATTTGTGCCTGGTCTTAGTTGCGGCATGTGGGATCTAGTTCTCTGACCAGGGTTCAAACCTGGGCCCCCTGCATTGGGAGCACAGAGTCTTAGCCATTAGACCACCAGGAAAGTCCCAAAGCCTCTTCTTTTAAGGAGCATATAAAAGGATTTTCCCAAGTTTTACCACAAAGGTTATGTGTTTATTTGAGAAGAATTTAGAAATGTGCAATAGAACATTCTCTGTGTGTTCATTCCATCTTTTCTTCTCTACTCATTTGACCTTCATCCCAGAAGAACCACAGAACACGACTGAAATAAGAATTTGGATTTTTTGTGTGCTTAGTCAGTCATTCGTGTCCGACTCTACAACCCCATAGTACAGTCTATGTACTGTAGGTTCCTCTGTCCATGGGGATCCTCCAGACAAGAATACTGGAGTGGGTTGCCATGCCCTCCTCCAGGGGATCTTCCCAACCCAGGGATCAAACCCAGGTCTCAAACCCAGGTCTCCTGCACTTGTAGGTGAATTCTTTACCATTGAGCCACCAGGGAAGCCCGTGGCTGATTCGTGTTGATGTATGGCAAAAACCATCACGATATTGTAAAGTAACTATCCTCCAACTAAAATAAATAATTAAAAAAAGAATTTGGATCTTTATTAGAGCAGATTGAAGCATCTATAAAGCGAACCATTTGGCCTTACATGCCCTAGCATCAGCATTGTACTGGGGGGTGGAGGGGAGGAAGATGAACATCTTCATCCTAGCATCCTGCATCAACATGGGCTAAAATTCTAAAAGACTTTCAGTTGCTTAGTCCAAACATGGGATATCTTCTGTAAGAGTGCTGGAGAGAACTTGTGCTTTTTTATATCTTTTGGCCATGCAGCACTATATGTGGGATCTTACTCCCCAATCAGGAGTTAAACCCACGTCCACTGCATTGGAAATGCAGTCTTAACCACTGAACAGCCAGGGAATCCGTGCTCCCTACCCCCAAGAACTTGTGCATTTTTCAATCTCAGTCATGCAGACTGGGGAGTAGGAGAGAGTGAGGTACTCTTTGTGTTGTGTCCCTCCACAGAGTTTAGAGAAAAGAGCATGAGCAGAGGTGTGGCCTTGCAAAAAGCTTCTTGGTTCAGTTTTCTCATGGGTATCCTGTCTCTTCTGTTTAACTTACAAGCAGGGTTGTTGTTATACCTTTTAACATTATAGGGCAAAAGTTAGCCAACTATGGCCACTTGTTTCTGTCGATAAAGTTTTAGTAAAACACAGTTTAGTGAAACACGCCCATTTGCTTTTAAACTGTCCATGGCCACAAGTGGCCATAGTTGGCTAACCCTTGCCCTATAATATTGAAAGGTATAAAACATAAAATACCAAAGTTTTTGGACTGCTTCTAGTAATGAACCTCCCCCCATTTGGAAGTCAACCAGAATGGTCAGCTTGACCACCTTTGTGAGCAGGAAGCCTAAAGGGGCTCTCTCTTTCAAGAGAATGCCGCCTTCTGTAATTTTTAGGTCACCCTTCCCAAATTCTTGCTAAATTATCTAGGGAGAATTTACATTTCATTCAGCTTGTATTTTATATTTATCAGTGACTTCACTTAGGCTACCTAATCTCACAAGAGCCTTTAGCTTTTCTTTAAGAAAGTGTTCTTTCCTTAAGACACTCAGTTTCCTTAGAGCCTTGATGTTAGTTTGTGGTAGAGAAGGGATGCCAGTATTAAAATTGGTAAGTAAGCAGGGACAATGCCATTAGTTCTCCAGGACAACCTTGGAGTCTTTCAGAGGGAAAAGAGTTTACAGAGAGGGACAGTGGCCAACTTGATGACAATTAGTTAAGGTTTTGAGATATGTGGTCAATTCTGATGAAACTGGTAGAGAATCCTATTAAAGAGTATCATTGTCATATCCTGGAATGGAATACAACCACGGCTTCAGGTTTCCAAGAGACAAAATCATATTAGCTTAATGGAAGAACTTATCCCAGAGAAAGTACAGCATATCAATTCATAGAATTTAAGAGGTAGAGACTGCTAATCCTGATGCCCTGAAAACACTGGTATTTCAGACTTCGTGGTTGGTTCTTTGAGTAGCTAAATTGCTTTAATATTTAGATTGTATCTTATGAGTTGGAAATCCCAAACCATATCATTTTACATAAACATTAAATCCAGAGCAGCCAAAAAATCTATCTGGTACAGAATTTTTTTGTATATTTTCCCTTGCATAATGAGTTTGATGTCATTTTAAAAATCTGCCTTTTAACTTGCTCTCTTTGCTTTTTCTCAGATTTCTGTAAGACCTTAGGTTTACCCTCATTCCTTAGGCACTCCATACTGAGTCAGTCAGTTCTTTGTAATACATACCCCAACAATTTGGCAAATAATATATTTATTTATATTTTCCTGTATTCTC